>NC_050198.1:79591678-79891678 GCF_004126475.2 Phyllostomus discolor | reverse complement strand
CTCTCCCACTGCCCCTCTGGTTACTGCTAGTTTGCCCTTAATTTCAATGTCTCTGGTTATATTTTGCTTGCTTGTTTGTTTTGTTGATTAGGTTCCACTTATAGGTGAGATCATATAGTAATTGTCTTTCATCACCTGGCTTATTTTGCTCAGCATAATGCTTTCCAGTTCCATCCATGCTGTCACAAAGGGTAGGAGCCCCTTCTTTCTTTCTGCTGCATAGAATTCCATTGCGTAAATGTACCATAGTTTTTTTATCCATTCATTTACTGTTAGCATGTTTTTCTTGATAGAAGAGTGCAGTCTTGAGTTAATACTAATATATATGTTTATTTTTATGCTAGCAAGTTTTCGTCAACTTACATTCAGCATTTAGCCCTATAGCAGGTCATCAAATAACACCATTTTGTTCAACATAGTTTTGTTATAACATGGATGAGGTGCCATAGGAACTTAACTCTTGCTTATATTAATTAGCCTATGGTAAAATTGGTTTCATTATATGTTGTTTCGCTTAAAGTTGCAGAATCTGATGAAGATAGGTGATTCCCTTGCATCATAGCACTTCATAGGGAGGGCAAACCATGAACTCTGTCTTACAGGTGCCTTTATATAAAGTACACACAAAGGAATATTAAGGTGGTATGCTGGTACTCATATCCACTAATGAATAGCCATCCTCGTCCTATTTATTTATTTATTTATTTATGAGAGATGGAGAAGGGAGGGAGAAAGAGAGGGAGTGAAACATCAATGTGTGGTTGCCTCTAGCACACCCCATACTGGGGATATGGCCTGCAACCCAGGCATGTGCCCTGACTGGGAATCGAACCAGCAGTGCTTTGGTTCACAGGCCTGCGCTCAATCCACTGAGCTACACCAGCCAGGGCCATCCTCATCCTTTTAAGACTTGTGCCACGCTTATTGTTTGATTTCACAGCATCCACCCCACTCCACAAAAAAAAGGAAAAAAGTTCCATATGGCAGATATTTTTAAAATCAAAGTGAATTGAAAAATATTCTGTTTTTAGAATTAACCTGCATAGCGAGGGTGTAATGAAACAGGCACTCTCATATGCTGCAGATAGGCATGGTGCAAATTGATACAATCTGTTGGGAAGCAGTTTGGCAATAGTAATATGGGCTTTAAGGGTTCAAAACCTTTGACCCAGTAATTCCACTTCTCTCAGGATTTAGCTAAAGGAAATAAACAGAGATTTATACATATTAATGTAGAAAGATTTTTAGTGCAACATTTTTCTCTTTTCCTTTTTTCTTTTTAATATGGGCCTAGCTATTTTAATGCCAGCAATTTCTTGTTACTGCTCAGATTTCAACATGCTTTTTTCTTCTGTATGTTTTAGAAATTAATTTTAACACATCAATATATTCTTGAGGAAGGAAAGGGGATTGGGATTGGGGTGATGATAAAGGAGATTTAGCTTTATTTGTAATATTTTAAGTTTTTGCATGCAGTATAATTTAAATAGTAAAAAACTAGAGGCAACTTAATTGCCCAACAGTATGGAATGGTTACATAAATAATAGTACATCTATAAAGTGGAATATCATATTGTCAATAATGTTTTCAGAAAAAAATTAAAAATCATGGAAAAATGTTTACTGTATAATCTTAAGTGAAAAATACAAGGTACAACACTGCATTTATAACATGATCTCAAATTAAAAAGAATCTTGAATGTTTATCTGTTAAGAGAAGATAAATGAAAATACACCAAAATGCAGGAATACCCTTGAGTTCAGAGACTGACAGTGATTTTTATTTTTTCTTATTTATGTTTTCTGTTTTTTTCCAAAATTTTTACAATACACATGTATTACTCTTATTTTAAAATTGTTTTTCTGATTCTAAGTATTAGCAGCCTTTTTGTGCATATATTTTATTTTTGCAAGGTAATATCCTTTTATACATGTTGCTGTTCAGCATACATTTTCATTTTGCAATATATTGTGAATATTTTCCTGTCATCATTCACTCGCCTACACCATTTTAAATGGCTGCATATTACTCCATCCTATGCATGTATCATAATTTACTTAACTGACTTCTTATTGTGACATTGAAGTTATTTTCAGTTTTTCACTATTAAAAGGAACTCTGTGACAAATATCCTTGTGTCAACATCCTTTGTATATCTCTTTGTAATTTTGATAGGTTCTTAGAAGTAGAATTTCTGGGTCAAAAAATAAATGTGTTAAAAAATTTGGTAACCACTGCCACATTGCTCACTGGTAATGTATAAAAATACCTTCTCCCCATTTTTGCCAACACTGAATATTTTTATTCGTCTTAATATTTGTTAATACAATTGCTGGAAATGGTATCTTTGTGTTAATTTTTATTTCTTTCATTATGAGTGAAGTTGGCTGTTTTTATTTCATGTTTTTTAGCCTTTTTATTTCTTCTTTTATGAATTGTTTTCTTTGTAATTGGCCAAAAACTTGAAGAAATATTTTTTCACACGCACAAAAAAGAATTGTGTGGCACTCAATGGAATCTGTGGGGGACACTCTGATGTTGAGAGTCTATTCTGAAAATGATAATCTGGAGAAGACAGTGGGCCTAAGGAACCTTTGATTACTCCCATTGCTTTTGGAAAAATGGTGAGACTTTTGGGTTCAAATAATGGCTAGCTGTGATGTTAACTGTCTTACTGATTTACAGAAGCTACCAACGGTGCAGTGCCTCAGGGCCAGCGACCACCCCCTCGTATCAAGAACTTCCAGATAAACAACCAGATTGTAAAACTGAAATACTGTTATACATGCAAGATCTTCCGGCCTCCCCGGGCATCCCATTGCAGTATCTGTGACAACTGTGTGGGTGAGTAAAACCACTAAGGCATTGTCTGGGGGAAAGGCTGAGTTGAAGAGGAGGGTCAAGGTAACTTTTTCTTGGAAAAATCAGTAGGAATAGATAGAGAACATAGAATTAGATAGGAAACAAGCTTCTGAACAACTGTGCCAACTGTACTTCTATAGGTCAAATTGGAATTTAAATATCTTCCAGTCTAAATTAAAAAAAAATACCTTTTTGGTAAATGGGAAAATAAATGGCCTGATTTTTAAATCTAGATTGTTCCTCTACTAGACCTGTTTCAAATGGAACCAACCTTACATAGTGGGAGGAGAACCCTAGTCCACTGGAGGGCAGCATCAGGGTAGGAAGGGCCTTGTAAGAAGTAGTGTTCCCAAGAAGAGAGTTCCTAGCATTTATTGAATTCCTACTATACATTAGGCACAGTGTGAAGTGCTTTCCCTTTCTCTTATTTAAGACTTTTAAGAACCCCATGAGATAGGTATTATTCCCATTTTACAGATAAGGAAATAGATGAGCACCTTTGTGTGGACTCATATAATTAGTAAGAGATGAAGATGGAACATGCATGATTTCCAAACCCTGATTTCTTCTTTCTTTGCTGCTGCTGCAAGGTTGGCAGGTATAGGTGTGTGCATAACAAATGTATCTGTGCCTTTATCTGCATGTGTGTGTGGCTTAATTTTAATCACTGTCTACTGTGTACTGAGCTCTGGGAAAGATCAGAAACAGTCAGTAATTATGTGTATCAATAGGCATATGTGTACAATTCCTTATACTATCAATAGACATACATCCAGCATTCTTTATATATGTCATGGATCAGACCTGTGTACATTACTTTCCTCTTATCAGTCAGTTCTTTAGACAAAGGCTGAAAAGATATATCTTGTTTTATATGGCAAAAAAGCTATATGTAGATAGGATTTTTTAAAGTTGGCTCACTTTATTTTTAAATCAACATTAAAAGTTAACATTACACAACTATATCTTTCTTTTTTTGTAGATAGGATTTTTATAAATTGAAATCCATTTAAAATGAGACAGAAAAGTTGACATTTCAAGAAGATCTGATGTGAGGGTTTTCATAAAGAATTTCATCTCATTAATATTCTTAAATATAAAAAACAGACAAATTGAGGTTTTTTTTTTTTTTAAAAAGCACTAACATTTCAGTGGAAATATGGAGTTTATAAAGCAGAAAATACAATTAGCTACTTAAACATCAAAAAAGTTTGGTCTGTCTGGTGTGACTCAGTGGATTGGATACTGGCCTGTGAACTGAAAGGTTGCTGGTTCAACTCCTGGTTGGGGCACATGCCTGGGTTGTGAGCTGGATCCCAGTTTGGGGTGTGCAAGAGGCAGTTGAGCGATGTTTCTTTCTCTTTCTTCCTCCTTTCCTCTCTCTCTAAAAAGAAATAAAATCTAAAAAAATTTTTTTAAATTATCCTTACTAAATATCAAAATAAAAATTAAAATAAGATTTTTTAAATCTAGAAAATCAGCAAAGGAAACCTGATAATACTCATTGCTACATTGTTAGGAGTGTAAATTGGAAGAAACATTTTGGAAAGCAACCTAATAAGATTTATAAAAGCCTTAAAACATGTATACCCTTTGATGTCAGTAATTATCTTTCTAGAAATTCTTAAGGAAATAATCAGGAATGTGGTAAAATTTTAGGTATGGAAATATTTACCTCAGTATTATTATAATAATGAATAATTGTCCACCAGTAGACAAATGGTCAAATAAATTGTGGGATATTTATACAGTGGACTTTCATGGGAAAACCTTATACCAAAAAGTGAAATGAAATAAAACAAAAGATAGGGTACATGTATAGTGTGATCTCAGTTACACATTTAAAAAATATAAATATGTATAAAGAGATATTCAAGGAACGCTTTAGAATTCTTTTATCTTGTTATCTATAGATTGTGGGATTATGAGTGACATCATTTCCTTCATTTAAAATTTTTTCAAGTTTTCTACAATGAGCACATATTGCTTATTTTATTAGAAAAAGTGTTATTTAAAATACAATAAAAGCATATCCATTTAAATCTGTATTTCCAATGTTTTTATATGTCAAGCTTGCTTAGGGTAAGGCTTGAACATGCCAATTTTTTCTACAGTTTACTTCACTTTTCTGAAAAGATATATTGTAGCCCTTTAACTGGGAGATGTATCATTCTTACTGCCTTATTTTTTTGACAGTACACAGTTCATTGTTTTTTAAAAATGATATATAGGGTTCAGCAGAAGTAATGCCTGATTGAGTGTGGTTGGTAGGGTAATAATATGGGTGTAAAAATTTATAGTTTTAATTTGAACATTTCACCTAAAATGTCATATGGTGTGCTTGAGTATGACATTGTTATGTTACAGAATTACATGCTTATGACTTTGTAATAAAAGAATTTATAATAAAAATGGGTGTTATTTGTGCCGGACCATGTATTTTATTTGTGCCTTTTTGGTTCATTAAAATAATACATTTTCAATGTAGAAAATATGGGGAGTACAGAAAGTATAAATAAAACTTAAACTCAAATTCACTCTCCATTTTGCTGTATTTCCTTCCATTCTCACTCTTGTTTGCAAAATTAGATCACACATGATAGAGTTTTTATTGCTGGCTTTGTTACTTAACATTATATCTTAACCATATTTTTATATCTTTAATACATGTTTTTAAAATATTTTAATTTAGTGACTATATAATCTATCATATGGTTATAGTCTAGTTTATTTAGGCAGTTTCCTTTCATTAGATATTATTCATAATTCTATTTTATTCATTATTTTAATGCTGTAATCAAAATTACTTAATTTTTAAAAAATATATATTTTATTGATTATGCCATTACAGTTGTTCCATTTTCCACCCTTTATTCCCCTCTGCCCTGTACCCCTCCCTTAATTCATGTCTATGTGTCATACAGATAAGTTGTTTGGCTTCTACATTTCCCATACTATTCTTAACCCCCCGTTGTCTATTTTCTACCTACCATTTATGCTTCTTATTCCCTGTACTGTTTCCCTCATTGTCCCCCTCCACCTCCCTGCTGATAACCCTCCATGTGATCTCCATTTCTGTGACTCTGTTCCTGTTCTAGTTGTTTGATTAGTTTGTTTTTGTTGTTGTTTTGTTTTAGGTTCAGTTATTGATAGTTGTGAGTTTGTTGTCATTTTACTGTTCATACTTTTGATCTTATTTTTCTTAGATAAGTCCCTTTAACATTTCATATAATAAGGGCTTGGTAGTGATGAATTCCTTTAACTTGACCTTATCTGGGAAGCACTTTATTGGCCCTTCCATTCCAAATGATAGCTTTACTGGATAGAGTCATCTTGGATGTAGGTCCTTGCCTTTCATGACTTTGAATACTTCTTTTCAGCCCCTTCTTGTCCGTAAGGTTTCTTTTGAGAATCAGTTGATAATCTTATAGGAGCTCCTTTATATGTAACTCTTTCCATTCTTTTGCTGCTTTTAAGATTCTCTTCTTATCTTGGGTAATGTAATTATGATGTGCCAAGGTGTGCGTTTCCTTGGGTCCTTCTTCTTTGGGCCTCTGAGCTTCCTGGACTTCCTGGAAGTCTATTTCCTTTGCTAGATTAGGGAAGTTCTCCGTCATTATTTTTTTCTAGTAAGTTTTCAATTTCTTGCTCTTCCTCTTCTCCTTCTGGTACCCCTATGATTTGAATGTTGGAATGTTTAAACTTGTCCTGGAGGTCCCTAAGCCTCTCCTCATTTTTTTTTTTTTTTTGGAATTCTTGCTTCTTCATTCTGTTCCAGTTGAATATTTATTTCTTCCTTCTTTTTCAAATTGTTGATGAGTCCTGGTTCCCTGTATATTTTTCTTTATTTCACTTTGCATAGCCTTCACTTTTTCCTCCATTTTGAGGTCATACTCAACCATTTCTGTGAGCATCCTGATTACCAGTGTTTTGAACTCTTCATCTAATAGGTTGGCTATTTCTTCATTGTTTAGTTCTATTTTTAGATATTTGATCTGTTTTTTCATTAGGGCCATATTTTCTTTTCTCTTCAAGAAGCTGTTACATTGTAAGGGTCATAGCCTTAGGTGTTCACCAGGGTGGGGCAACCCATGTCACTGCTTTGTGGTGCTGTCTGTGGGGGAGGAGTCTGAGAGGAAACAATACCACTAACTCAGCTTCCCACTGGCTTTCAGTCACTTCCCCTGCTGCCCACAAGCAAATTGGGCCCTTCTGGTGCTGATTCCCGGTGGGTGGGTTTGTGTACCTTCTAGGACCCTGTGGGCCTCTCCAATGAACTCTCCTGTGAGGTTGGAAGTTTCTCCTACTGCTGCAATCCCCTAGGTTTTTACTGCCAGAGGCTTTATTTCCCCTAGCGGAACCCTAGGTTGCCTGGTCTGTCTCATTCCCCAATTGTTCTTCCTGGCTATCTGCATGCAAATTTGGGACCACCTGGTCCACCAGCCACCACCTCACGTGACCGGTCCTCCAGCTGCTGCCTTGATCTGCTGTCCTCTCTTCCCCAGCTGCCAGTCTCTGCCCCTCCTACTGGTCTGAATGAATGTTTCTTCAACTCCTTGGTTGTCAGACTTCCATACAGTTCTATTTTCTGGCAGTTCTGGTTATTTTTTGTTTTTAAATTTGTTGTTTTCCTTCATTTGGTTGTGTGAGAAGACAAAGTGTATCTACCTACACCTCCATTTTGGCAGAAGTCTCAAAATTATTTAGTTTACAGATGTAGTAAAATTAGAACCTTCATACATTTCTATTTGGAATGGAAAATGATTCAACCACTGTGGAAAAGTTTCATAGTTCTTCAAAAAGTTAAGCATAGAATTCATATGACCCAACAATTCCACGCTTGGGTATATACCTATATTATCCTACTTGTGGCAGCATAACAAAATATACTGACTAGGTGGCTTAAATAACAGAAATTAATTTTCTCATGGTTCTGGAGTTTAAAATTCTCAAGAGCAAGGTCTTGGCAGGATTGATTTCTGGTGGGTGAGGCCTCCTTCTTAGGCTTACAGGAGGCAGCCACCTTCTTGTTGTGTCCTCAAAAGTCCATTTTTTTCTGTGCTTTTGCACTCCTGATATCCTGTCCTTTTCTTTTAAGGATACCACTCTAATAGGATTAAGGCCCCACCCTTATGTTCTCATTTAACCTTAGTTACCTCCTTAGAAACCCTATCTCCAACTACAGTCACATTGGAAGTTAGGGCTTCAATGTATGAATTTCAGGGGGTGTGCACAATTCTGTCCATAACAATACCAAAGAAAATGACAGCAGAGACTCAAACATTTTTGTATGTCAGTATTTGCAGCAGCATTGCTCACAATAGCCAAAAGATGGAAACAACCCAAGTGTCCATCAACAGATGACTGGATAAACAAAATGTGATATATTCATACAATGGAATATTATTCAGCCATAAGGAGGGATGAAGTGCTGATATGTGCTACAACGTGAATAAACCTTGAGTGAAAACATAATGCTAAGTGAAAGAAGCCACATACAAAAGGACATATATGATTGCACTTATATAAAATACCTAAAGTAGGAAAATTCATAAAAGTAGAACGAAGATTAGAAGTTACCAGGGCCTGGGGAAAGGGGAAAATGGAGAATTACTGTTTAATGGGTACAGAGTTTCTCTTTAGGGGGAGGATGAAAATTTTTGGAAGCAGTTAGTGGTGGTGGTTACACATTATGAGTGTAATTAATGCCACTTAATCATACACTTAAAAATAATTTTTAAAAAGCCCTGGCTGGTGTGGCTCAGTAGATTGAGTGCGGGCCTGTGAACCAAAAGGTCTCTGATTCGGTTCCCAGTCAGGACACCTGCCTGGGTTGTGGGCCAGGTCCCCAGTAGGGGACGTGCAAGAGGCAACCACACATTCATGTTTCTCACCCTCTCTTTCTTCCTCCCTTCCCCTCTCTCTAAAAATAAATAAAATCTTTAAAAATGATTAAAATGGCAAATTTTATATTATATATATTTTACCACAATAAAATTTTAATTAAAAACATTGAACTTGAATTTCTGTACATATCTCTATTTCCTTTTGAGAAATTACTGAAAATTGACTTATTGTGCTAAAGGAGGGTGAGCATTGTTAAGAGTCTTGATTTCTGCTAAACTGCTTTCCAGAAAGGTTCTCTCAATTTATACTACCACCAACAGTGTATTAGAGTGTCCATTGTACCTTATTCTACCTAGCACTGGATATTATTTTTATGTTCTTATTTTTACACTGAATTATTATTGAATCTGAAAACATTGAAACATATTTCTTTATTTAAATGTTTTAATGATTGATTTTAGAGTAAAAGAGAAGGGGAAGGGAGAAAGAGAGAAAGAGGGAGAGAGATGTTATTCCATTTAGTTATGTATTCATTGGTTGATTCTTTATGTGCCCTGACTGGGGATCGAACCCACAATCTTAGCATATTGGGACAATGTTCCAACCAACTGAGCTACCTGGCATGACTAAAATATATATTTATATGGCATTTATTAACTATCTATTTTTCCCTATGACTATTTTTGAAGGAGTATTTGTACTTTACTATTGATTTGTAAGAACTTTTCATATACTAAGGTACAAAATTTACATACATTACTGTTTTTTTCTCTTTAATTTTCTTTATAGTATTTTTAGCATATGTAAAATATTTTTTAAAGTTTATTGAGTTAAGTCTACTTTTCTTTGTCATCTGTGTTTTTTCCCCCATTACTTTTATGTTCAGAAAGTATTCCATATGTAGGATAAATGTTCATCTATTCTTTATGGTTATTTTATGGTTTTACTTTTTGTTTTTATTTTTTTTGCCTTTAACTCTTTAATTCATCTGGAATTAATTTTTATAAATACAGTCATACCTCAGTACTCATCAGCTTCAGAACTCATCAGACCCTGCACTTGTCACATTTTGATGAGAAAAAAATGTTCAACACTCAGCACTTGTTCAGGACTCATCACACTTGCTAGAACTTGTATGAGTCATGATGCCACCCTGCAAGAAAAAAATGCTTTATTGTTAGGTACACCTTGGTTTCTGCACTCGTCAAGAGTTCTGGAATGAATTAATGATGAGTACTGAGGTACCAGTGTAGTGATATGGGAAAAAATCTAACCTATTTTCCACCAAATAGCCAATTGTCTGAGTAGTTTATGGAAAAACACTTCCTTCTACCACTGAATATGTAATGCTGCCTCTATTAGACAGTAAATTCTTATATATTCTAGAGTTTGTTTCTGGGCACCTTTCATTAAGTTATGCCACATCACTTCAAGTATTGTAGTTTTATAGTTTTTTACTAACTGGAGGTTAAGAAAAACCACACTACTAATTTTTCAAATTTTCCTTGGCCATTTTCACCTAGTTATTCTTCCTGAACTTAGTAGGCCCACCTACTAAGGTTTTTCTTTGGGGAAAAAAGTTTCTGCTATTAACTGGTAGTGAGACAGATCACTGAACCCCTCAGTTCCTTAGTTTTCTCATTGGAAAAATATGGAAAATAACATCGTCTTTTGCTCAACTTCCAGGGTGATTGTGGGGATCAAATGAGATGGCTATGAAAACATTGTGAAAAATAGAAACCAGGTTTTTTTTTGTTGTTGTTTGTTTGTTTTTCAGTTAAAGTAGGCAATGATCCTCGGGTCTTTGAATTAGTTATTCAAATGTGAATGGTGGGGTTTTATTGTGTTTTGGAGGCATTGGCACTAGATTCTCTCTCTTCCCCCCTCACAGAGCGCTTCGACCATCACTGCCCCTGGGTGGGGAATTGTGTTGGAAAGAGGAACTACCGCTACTTCTACCTCTTCATCCTTTCTCTCTCCCTCCTCACCATCTATGTCTTCGCCTTCAACATCGTCTATGTGGCTCTCAGTGAGTATGCAGGGTAGTGGCTATTGTTGGAGTGGGGATAGGGTGGGAGAAAACTTGAAGACAGTATAAGGGGAGTGGTTGGGTTTCCTGGCATGACTTTACCATTGCAAAAGTGCTTTAAGACCAGTTAGAAATGAGCACTACTGTCTGTTCACATCAGTCAGTGTTTACTGAGTAATGTTGGCCTTCTCACTGACCCTCTGCTGGGGAACAGGGCCATAATAACTGGTCTATACCCAGAGTACTGAGCATTTTTTAGGTGATCCCAAAAGTTATGGATGTATTTCAGCTGTTTTTATCTTCTCTTCTTCTGCCTTGTAAAACCTGCCCTGTGCCAGGTGGTAGAAGGTTGTACCAGAGAAATGCCTTTTCGTAGTTTATGGTTTACTTTGGGAGATAGAAAATACACACCCATGTGTGTGCATGAGCACATAAACACACAAAAATTAGCAGATAACAAATAAGGGCAGATGGGGTGTGGAATAAAAGGAGTGATCTTGATCAATACAGCTTCCTGGGGAGTTATGAGGTCTCAGCTGGATTTTGAACAAGGGAGGACATGGATCAGTGGGGAAAGAGGATTTTTCTTGGATATTTCTGATTTATTTCATCTATAAATGAATATCTCCCTCTATACCCATGGTTGCAGGCTAAGGAAAAGGGAGGGGAGCCAGATGCTTGGTTTCTGCCCAAATGTCTAGATCAGTGCCAGGTCCTGCATTGGAGGTGTGATCCCTTTAGTCAAGAGACTACCTGTTTGGGAATGTGAGTCCCTTGTCTGAATGAGGGCCTATCTCTTGCCAGCTTGTAACAAGGGATAGGGAAGAAAAGAAGTGAGTAAAGACTAGGATAAGTGTGCATTTTGTTTTTTTTAAACTAAAGTCACTAATTTTTTTCTCTACTCCTCCTCCCAATTTCATAGAATCTTTGAAAATTGGCTTTCTGGAGACGTTGAAAGAAACTCCTGGAACATATCCTCCCCTGGCAGTATGTCCCTGTAAATCCCTCTTAACTACTTTCTAGCATGCTTTCTCTCTGCAGTTTTCCCATCATCTCATTTTTCAGATGTCAGAGAGTGCCAAAGTCTAAAATTTTAAAAAATGTAGCCTTAGTGGTAGTAACTAGAATGGAAGATGGCCAGGACTTAAAGGGTGGTTCTTTCTTTACCCCTTTCTCTACTGCCTCCCTTCCAATTCCTTCTGATCCCATGCTCAACCCTGCCTAATCTAGGGGGCTGTCTTTGCCTCAATAATAACTGCTTATGTAACTTGCTGGAAGTCTACCTTCATGTTACAGCTAAGGCTGATTTTGTACAGTAGTTGCATTTCTGAAAAGGAGATTCAGATGGGATTTCTATGAATCACATCCTGTTTTTCCCACTAAGTTTTCATTTATGAAGTTTATTTTTTGATGCATTTTCCATTGACAGTGATAGCCATCATTTAGCTTTGGCCCTCTCCTAAACATCCCCTTCAAAAGGCTAATGATGAAAAAAACAGAGAAACACTTAAATACACTAGAGACGTTAGAGTTACTCATAGTGAATAGACAGAAGTCCTTTACCTGTCATAAGGGATGTACTCAGTGAGTGTAGAACTCATTTGTTATAGGCCGTGGCTGGTGTGACTCAGTGGATTGAGTGCCGGCCTGCGAACCAAAGGGTTGCTAGTCTGATTCCTGCTCAGGGCACATGCTTGGGTTATGGGCCAGGTCCCCAGTAGGGGGCGTGTGAGAGGCATCCACACATTGATGTTTCTCTCCCTCTCTTTATCCCTCCCTTCCCCTTTCTCTAAAAATTAAATAAATAAAATCTTTAAAAAAGAATTCATCTCCTATATATGGATACTTGGCCATTTGTAATATATGTTCTGAGAGGAAAAGATGGTATGATTGATGTCATGAGAAGGGCTGAAGGTCTGCTTTTGTGGCTTCTTCAACATTCCTTAACATCACCTCACTGTTCTAGAAGTACTCATTTGCTTCTTCACACTCTGGTCCGTCGTGGGACTGACTGGATTTCACACTTTCCTTGTGGCTCTCAACCAGACAACCAATGAAGACGTGAGTCAACTTTCCCATCTCCTCATCACATATTCTTCTTTTCCCCAAAGCCTATTCTCTTGTTGCCTGTTAGAGAACTGAGTCTCCAGGGCCTAGGAAGTCAAGGCAGGCAGAACCTGGTGTGGGAGATTGTTAAATCTGATGTGTGAAAGAGAAAGTAGACTGTTTTGTTTGGAGCTGAATGCCTGTAGAGCCTTAGGAAGAAGAGGTTGAATGGTTGGGAGGAGGGGGTACAAAGTCTTTGGCTATTCGTAGATCTTTAAAGGCTAGTTGATGTCCCTAGATTTGGAATTGACAAGAACAGGTACACTGAATAAATCATTGCTTTTTAAAAGTTACCAATTAATCCATGTTCATTGCAGAAAATTAGAAAATACAGATAAGCAAAAAATAGCAAATAAGTCCCTGTAACTTTATCTCCTATACATAACTATTGTTAATGGTATGATTTATAGTCTTCTAGACTTGTTCCCATGTTTGTTTATGTGGATATATATATTTTCTATTTTTATTTATTTATTTTATTTTTTATTGGTTACACTATTACAGATATCCCCATTCCCCACTTCCCTTTTTCAGTTCCACCCAGCCCTTGCCTCACCCCCTTCCCTTTAGCCACCATCACACTATTGTGTGTATCCATGGGTCATGCATATATGTTCTTTGGTCAATCCTTTCACCTTCTTTCATCCACTTCCCCCTCCCCTCTCCCCTTTGACAGTTGCCTGTCTATTCCATGTATCCATGACTCTCTTCCTATTTTATTCATCAGTATATTTCATATTTTTAAATGAAAATGAATTATCTGCTTTTTTTTACTCTATTGTGGACATTTTCTCATGGCTCTGCATTGTGTTTATTTTTGTAGATTGTGGTGAGATACTCATTATATAAAATGTACCATCTTAACCATTTTTGAGTGTATAATTCAGTGGCATTAAGTGCATTCATGATGTTGTGCAACCATTACCATCATCTATCTCCAGAACTTTTTCATCTTCCCATGCTGCATGTATTTCTTCAATATAATTTTCAATGTAAGCCTTGGCTTTTATCTTGCAGATCAAAGGCTCATGGACAGGGAAGAATCGTGTCCAGAATCCCTACAGCCATGGCAACATTGTGAAGAACTGCTGTGAAGTGTTGTGTGGCCCCTTGCCTCCCAGGTACTCAGGGGACTAGAAGGTCCTGGCACTCTTGGGACAAGCAGCTCAACCCCATCCTTTTACCTGGTGTGATGCCTTCTTCTGAATGTGACCTCCTGGTGTCAAATCAGTCTTTCCAGGGATTGTATCTTCGTGCCATATCTACATGGACCATACATAGACCTCAGACTGGTTGTTTTGAAGGGATGACCTTTCATTTTTATTTCATTCCCCTCCCCCCAGTTAATGCATTGTTCCCTGATTTGTGGAAGATAGGAGGCATGTGCTAGGATCAGACTCGATTGTCAAATGGCAGGTTTATGTTTTCCAGTACGCATGGCAGTGTTCTGTGGGTGGGTGGCTGGAGGGGTAAATGTGAAGTGTTTTATTAACTGTCCTATTTCCTTCAGTGTGCTGGATCGAAGGGGTATTTTGCCATTGGAGGAAAGTGGAAGTCGACCTCCTAGTACTCAAGAGACCAGTAGCAGCCTCTTGCCACAGAGCCCAGTAAGTGTTCCTGACTTGAAGAATTTAAGGCTAAGCTGGTGATGGAGGGTGCAGCCTAAATTTATACCTTAAAAGAGATATAATTAGGCAATTTCATGTCCAATTACTCCAGCTTCCCTGTCTCTGCTTCTGCTCTGACATTGCCTTAGATCTTGGTGCCCTTGAGGTAAATTAGAACCTAGTCATTTTTTTTGACATTCTGTGGCAGTCATTGTGCTAGATATGCGATATGCCAGTGAACAAGGCAAATCATGTCCCTGCTCTCAAGGAATTCATTGTCTAGTAGGGACAAGAGAGCAGACGAACAGGCTGTTGCTTCATGTCATGAAAAGTGCCTTGATTAGGGGAGCATAAAGTGCTGTAAGAGCAAACATAGGGGTTGGGGAGTGGGCTGGAGTTAGTGGTGTAGATACCTTGGTAGAAGTGGGCTTCCTCACTGGAATATGCAGATGTTGTGGGAACTCTCCCAGCTGTCCTGCTCAAGATGTACTTAATAAAGTATGTTCATAAAAGTTTATTATTGGAAAAATTTTAAAATAATAGCTTTATTGAAATATAATTTGCATACCATAAATTCCCTATTTAAACTGTATGATTCACTGGTTTGTAGTATATTTATAGTTATATAGTTATGCCAAAAGTCAATTTTAAAAACATTTCATTAGCCCCTCAAAAAATCCTGTACCCATTAGCAGTTACTCTCTCTTTCTCCCTAGTTCACTTAGCCCCATCTCTGGGCAACTACTAATATACTTTTTTTTTTTTTGCTATAGATTGGCTTCTTCTGTAAATTTTGTAAAAATGGAATCATATAACATGTGGTCCTTTATGACTGGTTTCTTTCATTTAGCATAATATTTTCGAGGTTCATCCATGTTGTAGCACGTAGCAGTACTTCATTATTTTATATAGCTGAATAATATTTTTTATTGAATTTAGTGGGGTGATATTAGTTAATAAAACCATACGGGTTTCAACTGTACAAATCAATGAAACACCATCTTCATACTGCATCATGCGCTCACGACCCAAAGTCAGGTCTCTTTCTATCTCTATTTATCCCCCTTTTGCCCACTTCCACCCCTCTGGCTGAATAATATTTCATCATATGAATAGACCACATTGTGTCTATCCATTCACCAATCAGCAGACTTTTCAGTTGTTATGAATAATGCCTCTATGACTGTTCATGTGCAAGTTTTTGCATGGAAATATATGTTTTCATTTCGTTTAGCTCTACATGTGAGACTGAAATTACTGGGCCATATAATGACTCTGTTTAACCTTTTGAGGCACTGCTAGACTGTTCTTCCAAAGTGACTGCACCATTTTACATCCCCATCAGTAGTGTATTAGGGTTCTAATTGCAGGAACAACTATAAAGGACACATGGACAAAACCGAGGAGGGTGGAATCGAGGGAGGAAGTTGGGGATGGCTGGGGTGGGGGGAGTGTTATGGGGAAAATGCAGACAACTGTACTTTAGCAACAATAAAATTAAAAAAAAAAGAAAGTTAATTTCTCCACATCCTTGGTACCACTTATTTTCTGGCATTTAGCCATCCCAGTGGGTGTGAAGTAGTATATCATAGTGGTTTTAATTTGCATTTCCCTGATGACTAATGATGTTGAATATATTTTCATGAGCATATTGGTCATTTATATATCTTCTCTGCAGAAGCATCTATTCAGATCTTTTGTCCATTTGGGTTGCTTGGGTTTTTTATATTATTACTGAGTGGTAAGAAAACATGGTATATTTTATATACAAGTCTTTCATCAGATATATGACTTGCAAACATTTTCTCCCATTCTGTGGGTTGTCTGTTCACTTTTTTGATGGTGCCCTTTAAAAGGTTTAAATTTTGCCCTGGCTGGTGTGGCTCAGTGGATTGAGTGCCAGACTGTGATGCAAAGGGTCGTGGATTTGATCCCTAGTCAGTGCACATGCCTGGGTTGTGGGCCAGGTCCCCAATAGGGGGTGCATGAGAGACAAGCACACACTGATGTTTTCCTCTCTTTCTGCTTCCTTTCCTGCAGTGAACTAATCTGCCTGTCAATGGCAATTGTAGCTCAGCCCTATTGAAAAGCCCAATAGGTGCATTGTGGCACACAGGAGCCAAACCCATGGATTGGTTCTCCTGTGGGAAATCAGGCCTGCATTATACCTAGGCTGCTTTGTGACTTGTTCTTGCTAAAACTCTCTCACCCTGAGTTGAGGCAGCAAATGCTGCACATCTTTAAAGTAACTTCCTGAAGTCTGCTAATTCTCCCAAGGACTAAACTGTAACCAGACCAATTACTCTTATCGTTCCCTTGCATTTGCAGCATTTTTTCTTTGTTAATCTGTAAGAAGTAATCAGTAACGTCCTTTCCATTGCTATCTGTAAAAAGTAATTACCTAAAGCAAGCCTAAGTATAATGAATGAAAACCTTCTTTGATGTATGTTATTAGAAAGCCAATAAAAGCCTGTCAAGGCAAGGGTAGGCACTCTCCCCTTGAGAGAGTGGCCATGCTGTCCCTTTTCCTCCAAAGGACTTGGTAATCCATGTGAATTTGTCTCATTTCATCCATAACGCTGTGGACACTGCAGGCTGGTGTCTACATTACCTCCCTCTCTCTCTAAAGATAAATAAATAAAATCTTTAAAAAAAGGGTTTACATTTTGATTCCAATTTATCTTTTTTGCTGTTGTTACTGTGCTTTGGGCTCAGATCTAAGAGAGTTGCCTAATCCAAGATCTTGAGGATTTATGCCTCTATTTTTTTCTAAAAGTTTTGTAGTTTTAGCTCTTTCATTTAGGTCTTTGATCCATTTTGAGTTAATTTTTATATATGATGAGAGAAAGGGGATCCAAATTCTTTCCTTTGCATATGGCTATCCAGTTGTCTCAGTACCATTTGTTGAAAAGACTATTCTTTCTCCATTGAATTGTCATCACACCCTTGTCAAAAATCAATTGGCTGTAAATGTGAGTTTGTTTCTGGACTCTTAATCTCACTCCATTGATCAATATGTCTATTCTTATTGCCAGTACCAAACTGTCTTTGTTACCATAGTGTTGTGTTAAGTTTTGAAATTAAGAATTGTGAGTTATCCAACCTTATTGTCTATTTATTCAGCCCTGGTCAGTGTGGCTCAGTGGACTGAGTGCCAGCCTGTGAACCAAAGAGTCAGTGCTTTGGTTCCCAGTCAAGGCACATGACTGGGTTACAGGCCAGGTCCCCAGTAGGGGGTGTGTGAGAGGCAACCATAAGTTGATGTTTGTCTCTCTTTCCTCCCTCCCTTTCCCTCTCTCTAAAAATAAATAAATAAAATATTTAAAAAAATTAAAAATTAAAAATGAGCAAAGGACCTGAATAGACACTTCTCCAAAGAAGACATACAGATGGACCATAGACATATAAAAAAAAATTCTCACTGTGACTAATTGTTAGAGAAATGCAGATTAAAACCACAATGAGATATCACTTTACCCTTGCCAGAATGGCTACCATCAATAAATCAACAAATGAGTGTTGGCAAGAATGTGGAGAAAAGGGAACCCTTTTGCACTGTTGGAGGAAATGCAGACTGATGCAGCCATTGTGGAAAACATTGTAGAGTTTCCTCAGAAAATTGAAAATGGAACTGGCTTTTGACCCAGTGATCCCACTTCTGGGAATATATCCTAAGAAACCCAAAACACTCATTCAAAACAATATATGTGCACCTATGTTCATTGCAGCATTATTTGCAATAGCCAAGATGTGGTAACAACCCAGGTGCCCATTAGTAGCTGAGTAGATAAAAAAGCAATGGCACATTTACACAATGGAATACTACTTGTTCATAAAAAAGAAAGAACTCTTATCTGTTCCAACAACATGAATAGACCTGGAGATTATTAAGCTAAGTGAAATAAGCCAGTCAGAGAAAGACAAGTAGCATATGATTTTGCTTATATGTGGAAGCTAATGAACAAAATAAACTGATGAACAAAATAGAAACAGAGATGTGGATACATGGAACAGACTGACAGCTGTCAGAAGGCAGAGAGGTCAGAGAATTGGTTAAAACAAGGTGAAGGGATTAAGCAAAAACTATATATATTATATATATAGATATTATATATATAACTATATATATATAGTCTATACACACACTATATATATGGTCTATCAAATATCCATCCATATAATATGAAAAATAGAGACATTTATTGAAGAATATGTAGGAAACATTATACATATGACAATAAGGACAACAATGCCTCAGTCCCCTTCAAAGTAGGCACCTTGGGACCTCACACAGTTCTCCTAATCACCATCAGCTGCCCTGTCATATTTTCTGGAATTTCTTCAATGGTCTGAAATCTCTTCCCTTTGAAAGGTGACTTTAGTTTTGGGAAAAGCCAGAAGTCACACGGCGCCAAATCTGGGCTGTAGGGGGGCTGAATCACCTGGGTGATTTGATGTTTTGCCAAAACACTCTACATGAGCATGATGTATGAGTGGGTGCAGTGTTGTGCTGAAGCTGCCAATCACCAGTTGCCCATAACTGTGGCCTTCTGAATCACCTGAATAGTTTCTATGGAGGAATGATCAAGCTTAACACAAAATTTGATGCAGAGTCATAGCTGTACTCAATCAGTCATTGTGAATATAATGACCACACAATACACATGCTCACTCAACGGTATCTACTGCCCCCACTGACTAGTATAGTGAAGTCATCACTGTTCATGTGTGCTCATTCCTGTCCACTCTTCTTGGCTGCCAGGATACATCAATGTTGCACAAACCATTCTCATTATATCAACAGTGGCTAGACTTTGTGTGTGTGTGTGTGTGTGTGTGTGTGTGTGTGTATATATATATATATATATATATATATATATATATACACAAACATAGACACAGAAAACAATGTGGTGACACAGACAACAGTGTGGTGATACCAGAGGAAAAGGGGAGTTGTGGGTAGGTGGAGGTGGGCAAAAGTGGGGAAAAAAGGGATGGAAAGAGACTTTGCTTAGGGTGATGGGTGCACAATGCAGTGTGTACATGATATTTTATTGAGTTGTACACTTGCAACCTGTATGGTTTTGTGAACCAGTGTCACCTCAATGCATTCAATAAAGAAATAAATACATAAAAAAGAATCTTACTTTTAAGTGAATGCTTTTTGTAAGGTAGATAATTGTTCTTTACTGTGCTTTTCCTAAATTTTCAATTTTCTTTTTTGAATTACAGCAAACCCATTTTTTGTATATTATTATATTCATTTTGAATATCATGTTTCTGATAAGTCTGGTCTTAAATCATAACAATTTAGGTTAGTGATTCTCAGTTGAATGTGGGGAAGGGTGATATTTTAGAATAACTCTGGGGGCATTTTGAAACCACATATATCATTTGAAAAATTTGCCACCCTACCCTCTTTGATTTAGAATTACTGTTCTAGAGAACCAAATGTTAGGGCAGAAACAAGATTGAGAGCCACTGGGTCAGGCCTTGTTAGGCAAGTATGGTACACTATAACATTCTGTTGTGAAGGAGAAATGCTTGTGTAATTGTTTGTGGTCATTGTTATTATTATGAATAATAATGGAAGCATCTCTGCACAGCAGTTAAGAACTCAAATAAATATCAGTTGCACTCTGCTGAGAAGACAATAATATTTGGGCCTTGGTTCTGTGTTTGGTGTTGGTGGTTATATACCTATAACATCAGTGTGGGTTGATGGGTTCAGAGGAAAGGCTCAGTGTCTACTGATTATCTGTATTTGAATTTTGAAGATGAGCTTTATATTGAATTTGATGTCTTTTCCTTCTCAGGCCCTAACAGAACATCTGAGCTCAAATGAGATGCTGGAGGACACCAGCACACCTGAAGAGATGCCACCCCCAGAACCCCCAGAGCCACCACAAGAGGTGGCTAAAGCTGAGAAGTAGCCTGTCTATGGAACAGACTTTTGTTTGTTTAATTAGGGCTGTGAGAGATTTAAAGGGAGAAGATAAATCTGAGACAGAGAACAAGTAAGGTGTTTTTCTTTGGTCTTTATCACCCAATGGCACACTGGCGTTTTCTTGCTGCAAGTTTGTTTGTTTGTTTGTTTTTTTATGAGCTCAAGGCAGTCACAGAAGATGTCAGTGATCTCTGGTAACTGGACTAATGGGTCTCTTAGGCCCTGACACTAGTTTTTCACAGCCTCAGCCACGGAATTTCCTTGAACTCCCCTTTCTTCCTTTCAGATCTTAGCTCTCCTGCTTGGGGTGGTTGGTCAAATTCTGGGGTTAAAGGTTCTTGAGACTGGCTCAGTCCTCTCCAGCTGCTGCATGACATAAGAGGTGATCACAGAGAACTCTGGCAGGGGAATCCTAACTGGATTCTTGGGATCTTCTGAATTTAAGAAGATGGTGAGTGGGGCTGGAGGAATCTCCTGGCTACAAAGTGCCACCATTGCCAACAAATCCTTTCAGAAGTGGATCAGGTAGCTTCCACTTGTATTTATTCATGTAGTTTCTTCTTTCTCCGCTGTCCACTCTCTAATTCCCAAGCCCCACTTTTCCCCAATTAGATATATGTAAGTATTTGCAGATAGATAACAATTTACATTTCTTATAGACTACCCAGAAACTTTTTAATACCTGTACCATTTTCAGTAAGAGTTTATGAGTTGCCAACAGCATCACCCTTTGCACTCTCTGTTTCATCTCTCCTCCTTTCTCATTAGCCCCTTTTCATTTTTTTCTTGACTCTTGCTCCCATTAAGAGCAAGAATGGCAGTAATAAAGTCTGCACTTTGGCAGTTCCTTTCCTGAGGAATTCTGAGTGCTCATTTAAACACTACCCCTCCCCTCTATATTCCCTGTGTAAGGCCTGAAGAGGCCCTGAATGCACAAAAGGGGAAACCAAGGCACAGAGAGGCTCTCCTCTCCTCTCCTCTCCTCTCCTCTCCTCTCCTCTCCTCTCCTCTCCCTCTGTCCACTCAAAAAAGAAAACAAAAAGGCAACTAGTACTTCCATTAGGCCTTGGCTGAGTGAGGAGGGAAAGCCCAGCACTGTTGCCCTCCTGGGTAACCCACTCTAAGGCCTTGGCCCACCTCGGGCTTGATAACCACACCGGGGGCTTCTGCCAAGCTTCACTCTTCCAGCACTTCCACCTGCAGAGTCCCAGAGCCACTTCACCCTGGGGGTGCTCTATGAACCCCCCCGCATCAGCTCTGCTCAGGACCTGCTCTATTTCAGGGAAGAAGATTTATGTATTATATGTGGCTATATTTCCTAGAGCACCTGTGTTTTTCTCTTTCTAAGTCAGGGTCCTGTCTGGATGACTTATGGGGAGGGAGAAGTGTAAATCAGAACTTTTAATCTATTTGGAGTTGATTAAACTGTGTCTAATGTAAACTGCCTGCCTCCTCCTTCCCCCTTATATTTCAAGAATCATCATGGGGGTGTGTATCTTTGTGTGGTAGGGTGGGGATGGGGTGGGGGTTGAAGGGGTTGCTAGTTACTACCTATACTTTCATTTTTCTGGAGGACCCTTGGGTTGGACCGATAGCTCCCAAACTCTCCATTGATCACTACTACATTCTGGGCCAAAGCTTACCTTATACTGGACTATAAAGAAAGGGCTTTCAAGGCAATATACAGTGTTAGCAAGATAGGGAGTGTTGGGAGATATATTAACTTAAGAAAACAAGTTTTTTATTGAGATATTGTGTTTATACAGATGGGTGCTGTTAATTGTAGATGTCTTGGTTATTAAAGCAGGCTTATCAGGACCTCCCCCGGGAAATACTTTGTTAGTGATCTTTTATAAGTGATCGTATATATTTCATTTTAAATGGTCTATAATCAAGACTCCTTACAAATCCCTGTCTTACTCTTTCCAGTTAATCAGAATTAATGAAATTTGGCTGCTTCCAGATTTTTCTCTACATCTTTCTGTTTTCCTTATAGCAGAGTTTGAATTTAGCAATTGAGAGAGATACAGAGACAGAGACAGAGACACACTGACTCTAACTCGGATTCCTCTCTTCTCTGCCTCTACTTTACCAGAAATTCTCTTCCTGGCTCTCTCAATTTGTCCTTGTAGTTACATTTTAGTTAGTTCAAAATAAGGCCAAGCCTGGGGAGTTTGGAAGCTATTAGATTTTTCCAGTTAACCTGTCACTGAGATGAATGCCTTTTCAGTTACTTCTCAGCCCATCCTGTGTTAGCCCATCTCCTCTCCTGGATTAGGTTGGATTTTTCTACTCCCTTAATTTACCTCAACCACTCTTCTGCTGACCCTTAGGCCAATCAGAGGAGCTTTCTCTTTCTAAGGTGAAAGTCAACATGGAAATCTCATATCTCTAGTATGAAATAATGTTTTTTAGGTTTCTGCTTTATACTCCTTGTCCTCTTTCTTTACCTGTATAAATCTTCTATATTTAAGACCTTGGCCAGAAGACCTATTCAATTCATACCGTGCACCCCCCTGGACTGTCCTTCATCTGAGTTCTGATCAGAGGGGAGATTGGAGAATTGGCCCTTTCAATGGCATACATTCTTTCCACCTCTTCCCTTCCTTTGCATTCCTTAAGTTTCCTACTTCCCCAGACAAGGATGGTTGGCACAGGTTCAAAGCCTCTGGGGGTTGGTGAACTTTGGCTATTTATGGCTATTTCTTCATGTCCATTTGGCTTTTGTGCCCTCCTCTCCCTAACAGACAGCATCCACTCCCCCTTTCCTTTTTTTCCCCCAGTGGCAAGTGGTGGGTTCTAATTCTATAGCAGCTAAATTCCATTCTTCCTGCCCTAACCTTCCTGCCATTACCCCTAAATCTCCTTTCCTACTGACCAAATTGCTTTACTTTGCTGGAGAAAGAAAAAGTATTTTGTTTTTAAATCTATTTTCTAACTTAAATGCAATTTAATATGTAAATCTCTGCACTTATGTGTGAGCCTACAAATATGTATGTGTGGTGGGTTTTTTGCTCTCTGCTATTTCCTAATAAAGAAATCTTTCTTTGGGGGGGGCGAATTAACAAAGGAGACTTGAATGGTTTTAGAAATACAGGGATGTCTGCTTCTTTCTGCTTCTGCCTCATTTCTTTACTTGTGCCTAGCATGAGTGACTGGTCCTGTCCTTCACCTTTTGACCCCCTTACTTTGAGAGGTCTCTCAGCCTAGTGGGGCAGAGAGAAGGTCCTATCCTATATCTGGTACCCCTCTGGGACCATTTGGATTGGCTCAAGGGGTAATCTAGCAACCTAGCCCCCATCCCTCTTCCCATGGTCTGGCCTTATTAGTCCTTTTCTTCCAGCTCAGTTGATTTTATACTCCTGAGGCTGGGGCCAGGTGAGGGGAAATCATCAAGGGATCACAGTAAGTGGTGTTTAAAAATGATAATTTCCCCCCTAGTCTTGGTGCTGTTAAAGAAGAGCAATGTTTCTAATCATTTAAAAAGCACTTATGTAAGTTTTGAGAATACATTCTAGGAATTGCTTGTTCTTCTTTTTTAAAGATTTTATTTATTTATTTTTAGAAAGAGGGGAAGGAAGGGAGAAAGAAAGGGAGAGAAACATTTATGTGTGAGAGATACACTGATTGGCTGCCTCTCACACACCTCCAACCAGGGACCCAGTCCACAACCCAGGCACAGCGCCCTGACCGGGAATTGAACCAGCGACCCTTCAGTTCGCAGGCCAGCACTCAATCCACTGAGCCACACCAGCCAGGTCTGCTTGTTGTTCTTAAGTGATAGGTTTTACAAATATTATCAAATGCTAAAACTGTGAGTATCATTAGTTTTAAAGGATGCAAGCTCATCTCACAAAAAAAGGAGTCATTGTACATTTCATGTTTTGAGTAAACATGAAAGAGGAATGGGAACTGGAAATATGTATCTGTAAACTTTTGAATAGCATATAGGACATCATTGTAAGTGGAAAAAACTAGTGTAATTAGCTAGGCCTAATTATTACACAGATAAACACAAAATATATTTTTACAATTTTAATTATACACTGAATTTCCAGGAATGCAATCTTTGTGTAAACTGAGGGCAGATGGTACTTTATTTTGTTCAAAACTTTACCAAGAGTTGTGAATTTTGAATATCATATCACCAATAGCAGTGTCATTCATGGGTGTTTAAGTTGCCAATACAACATAATACCTGTATTAATCTTCCATTGTAGCAGTTGAATTCACAGTGAATCTACATATATAAGTGGAAACATCTGACTACTTTCTTATATCTTTAAGTATAGTCTTGCTTAAGCATTTACATATTGCAATACATATTATTTTATTATAAACCACTTTCCATTTATTTCTCTTTTATATTATCACTAGTATATTAGCATATTATTATATTGCTTTTCTGGAAATTAAATGTAAATGCAGGTTATATTAACTATGAATTTCCTTTTAGCATGGCAAAGGGTGCATTACAAAATATTGCATATACCCAGGAAGGGTTGGGGCTGATAGAGTTGAGAACCATTGGACTGGATTATCTCAAGTATTCTTTTCTACTTCTAAATATTTGGAAAACTTATAAAATAAACAAACCTTCCTCTCTTCACACCCGTAATGTGCTTCTAAAAAGTAACACATTCCTATTATTGAAAATTGGGAAAATAATAAGATCTTTAAGAGTCACTCATAAACTAGTTACTAAGGTATAATGATCACTGTTAATGTTTTGGTATATTTCTTTCTTGTCTTTTCTGGTGCATGTATATTTTTAAACATGCATATTTTATAACTGGAATTTAACTATGAATATAGTTTTATAATCTGGCTTCTATACTTAGCATTTTTCATATCATTAGAAATTATTTGAAAATATTTCTTAATGATTCCATAATATGTGCATAACCCTTCCCCTATTGTCAGACATTTAGAAGTTTCCGATTTCTTATATTTTTGCTGAAAACCAGTTTTATTTTAAAATTAAATGCATAGCACTCGTCTAATTGCATTGGTGTAGACTTTAGTGCCATTACTCACCACCTGCAATTAATGTCATAACAGATATAGTTTGGTTTGCAGTCTGTATTTGAGTAGTGTTTAGTTAGTGGACTTTGGTAAAGCCCTTTATACACATCATTAATCTCTTCACAGTACACATTTAATGATGGTACCATAATCTCAGAAAAAAAAGACCTACTTTAAAAACTAATCAATAAGTGAAACAAAATGAAACACGCATTAACTTTAAAAACTAATCAATAAGTGAAACAAAATGAAACACGCATTAACTCCCCCACCTGCATCCCCCAAAGCTAGCAGTTGTGAGTTATATTTATACAAAGACCTAATGTTTAAAAAATAGTTCTGCTTCTCTAAACACCTCACCCACCCCACCCTGGGTATGCAGCAATGCAGCAATAGTAACCAATTATTTTATTTTACACCCCTCTCCAAAATTAACTCAGTGTTCTTTAGCTTTTAAAAATATAAACCAGGAAAGTACTATTATAAGCTTTTTAAAAAGGCATATTCTGTAACAAGAGTAACATTTAAACCAATTAATAAAAACATTTGACAATACATTAAATTACCATAGGCACCAGTTGTTTCAATTTGGGATCTCCATCCCAATATCTTACATTCACAGTATTATTGAGGTAGTTAAAATACTGAAAATTGGACTCCAAGTTGCTGGGTTCTGAACATGAATATGAAAGATATTTTCTTTTGAATGCACTTTCCCCCAAATAATTCAAGTTCTCTTGAGGTAAGAACTACCAAAATCCAATTAGCAGCCTTCTGTAAAGAAGAAAAATGATGATAGTTTCAGAGGACAATTTTCATGCTTGAAAACTACCATGTGAGTGTTCTTACCTGAGTGGGTTTTAAATTTTTATGTACCAGACTAATAAATCCACATCATGCCCTGTGTACTCAATTTCTTATTATTGTAAATAATATTGTGATGAACTTTTCTATCTATGGGCATATCTGTGATTATTTCCTTAGGATAGATTCCTAAAAGTGGAATTACTGAATCAAATGGGATGTTCTTTGGAAGCCTTTTGACATATATGGCCAAATTCCTTCACAGGAAGGCTGTCCCAATTTGTACTGCCAAGTAGTGTCTCATAGAGCTTGCTTCATGTCTCATTGAAACATTTAAACATTTAAACACACCTCATTTAAACAATCTGTAATTTGATAGTTGTAAACTGGTATCTCAGTGTCACATAATTTCTATCCCTTCCATTTATAATGAGTTTAAATGTTTTCTGCACATCCCCTCTGCCTTAGGTTTCTTAACATTTGTACTCTGTGACTTGGCTGTCCAAATCCTGTGTTTATTTTCCTTCTGGTATTAAAGGGTTTTCTACTTGGTTAATAAATGAGAGCTTGATAGCTCACACTCCACCACGTGCCAGGCAGGAAATGAGGGGGCCATGATTTAGAAGTGATTTTACAACTCTGGAACCTGGAGTAGAATTACCTCCCTAATATTCCATGCCCCTTCACTTTCTTGAAGCCTGCTGCCCCTGTCCATTTTCAGCTATCTGGCTGTTCTAACATGGCTAAAAGCATTGTAGTTTTTTGTTCAAATTAGAGACAAGATGATTAATTGTCATAAAACCTGGGCTCTGTTGGATATCACGGAAAAGAGCATACTGATCATCTAGCGCATGCCACTTGCATTCACTCTTCCTCTCTCATCGAATTAAGTACTGTGATTTACCATAAGTCACATAGACAGTTACTAGTAGAACCAAGATCAGAATCCAGATGACTTGACTCCCTGTCCAGAGAGCTTTCCAGCATAACCCATGAATAGACAGATAAATGGGTTTGAATAACTCTAAATGTCACTTGAATGAAATCAACCATTCTCCTCTAAGTGACTTGAAAACAAGAATGATATATATATATATATATATATATATATATATATATATAACCATTTTGGATTAATTTGACCAATAATCTCTTCATTTTTCGCATACGGAGGGCTTACTAAAAATAGTCAAGTTGATATGGGAATTGATTTTGGGTTTTGGTTAAAACTTAAATCTCTTAACTCTCTTTCCAGACTCCTGCACTTAAATTGAACTGATGGTGGGGTTTCTTTAGCACAGGAAGTCAGGAAGTTGCCTTGTCGGGTTCCCACAGTCAAGTTGGCTGTCCCTTTGTGAGGGCCACTGCCCTGGGCTCGTTCTGACGCTATCCCTGGCAGGTCCCAGAGGCAATGGTATACAAATGCTATATTGGTAACTGTGAAGTTATAGGAAAAGGTGAAGCCTACATATCAAGTGCTATAGAATTCTGTTTATTTAAGGCCTTCCTAGAGGAGGAGTCTTGGCTGGGTCTAGAGGGGAGGCAGTTCCTTCCCACTCGATTGTGTTGTTGGCTGAATAATATAGAATGAGGCTGAAGCTGTGTGAGAAGCTAAGGTGGCCTGTATTGTGAAGGAGGTGGGAGAGCCACTTCTTTTCCCCATCTGGGAAATGTTATACCTCATCTTGAATTTCCTGACTTGGCAGGGGGGAAGGTATTGAATGTCACTAAAACTATAGTGATCAGTGCCCATTTTTCCCTTTAAAAACCCTTTAGCTTTGGTTTTAATGCCCTTGGTCTTTAATGGCCCCACTGTAGCCTATCACTTATGTGGAAAACGTGGGCATTGATCTGCATGACTGAGAACTGGAAACAGTGGCTGGGGCCTGTGTTAGACCATGCTGTTATAGGATTTTGGAGGATTTGTGGAGGCAAGAGCCTTCATTGTGGGATTTTGGGGGACCTGATCAGAAACTGTCTGGAGAAGTCTAAGGCAAGATTGTGAGAAATAGAGGCAGCAAGTGAGAGGGGTGATAGTGCAGGTGGGATATGCTCATGCCCCCAGCTGTTTCTCCTTGCCCAGGAGGAAGAAGGCACATCTAACCTTGAATTGGGAAGGAGCTGGCTAGACTATAAATCTTTCTTCTTAAATTGAGGCCTTTATCTTCCTTCTAGCAGCCCACAGCTGTCCAAGGGAGTTGCCTAGAATAAGTCTAATGTCCAGGGTTGATCATCGTGCTCTGAACTACGGAGGGCCAGGCCACCCGGGCTCCTTAGGTGGGCTTTCTCTCCATCACCAGCCTCTCTGAGTCCAGCACTCAATGCTGTCTGAATCCCAGTGCTATCTGGGACCTTGGATATCAATTTGTCTCTAGGCTATAGAAGTTTGTGTGTAGACCAGTACATATCAACAGGGCCTTTATGCCCAGTCTTGAGCTCAGTACCATGGAGGTTACAAAAGTTCAAAAGCTACCATTTACTGTCACTGTGTGCAAGGAACTTTATAAACACTATCTCATTTATTTCTCTAACAACCTGAAGAAGTAGCTATTATTAGATCATTATTATTTTAAAATTAAATTGATATTTTAAAATTATTTTAATTGAAATATAATTAAAATATAACATGGCGTAAATTTAAGGTGTGCAATGTGTTGACTTAATACATTTATACATTGCATTATAGATCATTATTCTTATTTTACAGAAAAGAAATGTATACATGTATAATTACCTGAAGTCAGGTAACTAGTAAGTGGTGGAGCCAAGATTTGAATACAATTTAACTTCAAAGCCTTAGCTCTTGATCACTACACTAACCTGGGGTCCAAGGTGAAACTGACCACCTAGTTCATTCAATCTTCGTAACAACCTCTAGAGGCTAATTATGGTATCCCCACTTTATTGATGTGAAAAATGAGGCTCAAGGAGGTAAAGCGACTTGTCTACAATGACCCAGCTAAGTGAGTGACAAAGCCAAGACTTGAACTCAGGTGGGCACTAACTTCTAACTGCTAGGCCTCAGCTGCCCTAGAGGAGCTCCTCTTGCTGTCTCCAGGCCATGGAGGACTCCATGGGTGGGAGAAGAATCCCATCATCCTCTTGAACCAGTCTACCCCTATTATTCCAAGGGGAGCTAGAGAGGCTAGAGCTGCCTGGGCCTCTGACATCCCTGGCTGGGAGTGGGGATGTAAGGTCTGCATGTGTGACGACTTAGCATCTTGGACATTAGATCTTGGTTTGCTAAACTCAGGGAGTCACTTGGTATCTTCTAGATGTCCATGGGGCTAGAAAGGAGGTTCTGTCAGCCCTGCCTTGAGGAAAAGCAGTGAGCCCTGGGCTATAGCCCCAGCTGGCACTGCCTTTTTGACCCTTCAGGCCCAAGCCTGCAGTTGATGCCCCTCTTCACCTGCCCCTCCCAGAGTCCTGCCATCATTACAGTCCTAGCGGAACTGCCTACTTTGAGCCTGTATCCAGCCTACAGACCAAACTGGGGCCTGATAGCTCTGAAATCGCCACCCTGAGCCCCTCCCCAGGCCAGGGGAAGACTTTAAAACATACTCTTTTCAGTCTGACTTTTTCTGATATATTTGTTTTCCCAAGTTAGACCTAATAGATAGGTGCTGCTCAGGGTTTTGAAAAGTTTGGGAATCTCCTCTGATGTGGTCCCCTTGGTGTGGGTATGGGGGGATTTAAACACTTTGGGCATTATTCAATCCCTATCCTCCATTTTTCCAGAAGCTTGTGCCAAAAGGCAGGAGGATAATGACTTTGTTAATACCCCAAATTGGAGGCCAGAGTCTTGGGCATACTCATTTAAGGTTCTTTTTTGTTTAAATTGAAATATTTTTCCTTAAAATAGATATTAAAATAAACAGATACTTTTGAAATTGAAATAAAACAAGAATGTAGGAAGTGAACACTTCTCTCCACTACTGCTTCAATCCCACCCCACTCTCCTTACAAGATCATCACTGGTTACCATTTGGTGCAGATCTTTTAGGTCTTTATTCTTGTGTATGTTTTCCGTTTCTTAAATAAAAATTGAAACACTCTATAAATAATATTTCAGCACTTGCATCTTCCCCATGATATAGCATGGACTTCTTTTACAATAAGAATGTTTGTATGTTTTATGTATAATTTTAAATTTAAAATTAAACAATAAAAATGATGAAGATTTTCTGTGTGTCATTACATATTTTTCTACAACATCATGTTTAATGACTCCATGGAATTGTGTGAACAGACCATAATGCATCTAACTAACTCCCTATTCATGTTGTTTTCAATGTCTTATAGACAAAGCTGTCACAAATGTCTTTGTCCATATACCAGTGTGTACTTGTGTGGCTGTTTCTGTGGCTCGAATCCTTGGAGGGGAATGGCTGGGTCAAATGGTGTCAAAGGTGCCTTACAGAGGGCCAGATTGACTTCCAGATGACTAAGAGGACTCCTACTCAACTTCTTCATCCTTCCTCATGCTCAGTTTTCTCCTGTGTAAACTGAGGTGATGGTATTGTACCTACCTTGGGGATAGCATGATGATTATTATAAGAGAAGAAATGCAAAGTGATTGGTGCCTGGCAAATGTGTCAGTACTCACTCAATCACAACCATTATTCAGTACTGTTGGGGCTTTGAGTTCTTTTGGGTCCTTTCTTGTTTCTTTTTGCTTAATTTTAATTTAATTGTTGTTCAAGTACAATTTTTTATCTTTTATTCACATCCCAGCCCACTCACCCAGCCCTCCCCACCTTCCTCCCATTTCCACCCACCCCTAGTTTTTGTCCATGTGTCCTTTATATTTGTTCCTGTAAACCCTTCCCCTTTTCCCCTGAAATTCCCTCCCCTCTCCCCTCTGGACACTGTCAGCCTGTTCTCTATTTCAGTGTCTTTGGTTATATTTTGCTTGTTTCTTTGTTTTGTTGTTTAGGTTCCTGTTAAAGGTGAGATCATATGGTATTTGTCTTTCACTGCCTGGCTTGTTTCACTTAGCATAATGCTTTCCAGTTCCACCCATGCTGTTGCAAAGGGTAGGAGCTCCTTCTTTCTTTCTGCTGCATAGAATTCCATTGTATAAATGTACCATAGTTTTTTGATCCATTCATTTACTGATGGGAACCTAGGTTGCTTCCAACACTTGGCTGTTGTAAATTGCCCTTCTTGTTTCTTTGATGAGGATAATGCTTAAAGTTTCCTAAGGTTCACAACTACTAATGGCAGTGGAACAAGTACAACAGAGAACAAAGCCTGGAAGCAGAGTGGCCCTGTTTTCACCCTGATAGAAGCTCTCACTCCAGTTTGCCCTCCATCATGCAGTTAATGCTGGCAGAAACAAAGGAAGCCAGGGGTTCTAGTCTCTATCCTACACTCCAGGAGATGGTGTAGCTTCAAGTGAGCACAAGGTAGAGTCGAAGAAGAGGTGGCCTAAGAGGAAAGGTCCAGCTAAATGTAAAGTTCCCTTTCTTGGACACTGGACAACCCTCAGTTCACGCCCTTCCTTACTGGGATGGAGGTCTTCAAGGCTCTTGGAAGAGAGAAATAGCTACTCCCAACTCTTAGACTTCAGCAAGGCCTGTGGACCCAAGAGCTTGAGCTCTGATGGTGGCTGGTTAGTGGGAAAGGCAAAGCTAATGAGGGCTTCAAACTGAAGCTTTAGGTCAGCAGGGTCAAAGACACTGAGCATCTTTAAGGAAGGGACAGATGGTCCTGAAAGGACAATGGAGGACATTTTGCTGAGTCCAGCTTTGAAGAAGACTTGTCTATCCCCCCAGCCCTCTTTCCATAAGAACATAACTGGAGACGGTAATTTCATCCTACTTATGTTTATTGCTGTCAATCTGTCTCCCTCCATCCCCATCATATTTACACTAAACCCTTCCCCCAAAGCTAGCTTTACCAAAGTTCCTGGTAGTAGGTCCAGAAGCATGTCCATTAAGCCAATAGTCCTAGATGTAGTAGGTTCTGTTTGTCCCTGAGCCAGTTGGGCCCTGGGGAAATGTTACTCTGGAATTGGCACAGATTTGGTGCTGGCATCAAGGGAGGCCCCCATCAATAGATGCTATCCACCCTGGCTGGCATAGCTCGGTGGATTGAGCACAGGCCTGTGAACCAAAGGGTTGTGGTTCGATTCTCAGTCAGGGCACATGCCTGGGTTGCAGGCCAGGTCCCCAGCGAGAGGCGTAAGGGAGGCAACCACACATTGATATTTGTCTCCCTCTTTCTCCTTCCCTTCCCCTCTCTCTAAAAATAAACTGTTGAAAAAAAAAAAGAAAAGATGAGCTAATTAAAAAAATGTTTGTTTAAAAAAATAGATGCTATCCTTCCCCTTCTGTAGCTCAGGGTACACCAAAACCTTTAGCAAAGCAGAGTTCAGGTAATGGATTCCCTAATGTCTAGTTTGTACTTTCCTTTTTTGTAAGGACCCACACAAGAGGCCAATTTTGGACCCAAATCTGCATCTGGCTTCTGAGGAACCATTCTATTCTTGGAAGCCAGGTCTGACCATCTGCCATCAGCCTTGATGGAAGTGTCATTTGAGGGGGTCAGGAGTAGAGATGGTGCACATTATATGAGGTATGGGCATTGTCTTAAGCTGGAGGAAGTTGCAGCTTGGCCTGAGTTATGTACAAAGGTGTAGAACTGATGAGCAGGTGGAGGCATTTCATTTGGGAGCCCAATGCTCCTCAAGCCCCTTCAATAAACCCCACTGGTATCCTGGGCCACAGGTAACAGGAGAGCAGACATTTAATGTCACAGAATGTCAGAGTTGGTAAGGCCCTCAGCATCTATCCATTCTAATCTTGGCCAGGTATAGACCCAAATTGGTGAAGGCACTTGATTCACCTCACCTAGTGATTCAGTGGCCAAATCTTCCAGAAAGTTAAAGAGAAGGAAAGTAGGAAAGGTGCATGTGGCTTTCTTCAAACCTTATTGAGGACAATCTGGATTTACCTGTGATCAACTAGAATATTTTTAAATGGCCAGCTTCCTTACGGTCCTGAGACTGACCTGAAACACTTTGCCCCCTTTTCAGGAGCAGTGCTACAGGGGAAGGTACGGTGAGGATGAGGAGGATTTGGAGGCCTCAGTGGTGAGGGAGATGAGTGGGGTGACCTCTCAGTGCCCCACTTGCTGTAGCCATGGCCAGAGTGGGCTCTACTGTCAGTAGCTGGTGGAGAGAGAGGGCTGGGCAGGTGTAATGTGCCTTCAGCGGCTCCTTATCCACTTCAGCCAAGCCTTCAGGGCTCTGGCCAGCTGCTATGGCCCTATGCGCCATGGGGGGAGCAAAGGGGAGCAGAGCCAGGCTAGGCACCAGTCCTCTAGCAGTCCTCCAGCCCAGGCCACCTCAGGAAGCCGGGGCCCCTCTCCGCTGCCTGTGCTGCTTGGGCCCAGCCTTGGCCCACCACCACCTCCACTCAAGGTGCCCCGGCCAGAGAGAGGCTCTGCAGCTGCTCCTCAGCACCTGCCAGCTCCGCCTCATCACGCCCACTCTCTGAGCCCTCGAAGCAGCCTGAGTCACGTGGGATGTCCCACTTGGGATCTGACACGGTGTGCGCCACTGGTTCCTGGCTGCTGTCGGTGCCTTCTTCTGCCTCCTCGCTGCCAGCTGCCAGGGCAAGAGTGGGAGATGGAATATGGGGTTTTGGGCCTTAGAAGGAAGGGGTTCAGAAGCCCCAGGGAGCTCTGTGTGGGAATAGGGACCCTGGGGGTAGGGACACTATAAGCAGTCTCTCCCTCAGGGCACCTGCTACCACCTCTGCCCTCCTCATGATTTTTCCAGGCCCAGGACCTCAAACTTCTTCAACACTAAGCCAGGAGCCAGGAAATCTGCACCTGAATCCTGGCTCTGTCATTGCCCAGCTTTTAGGCCTCAAGGAATTGCTTTACCTTCTCTGGCCTTAAATCTACCCTTGGATCCCAAAGGGAGTGGGACCCAATCATCCTTAAAACCCCTTCTCCCCACAAACTTTGCCTGAGACTGGAATTAAGGTGTGGAAAGTGCCTTCTCACTGCACAGGGCCTTAGGCAGAAGCTTCCCCTCCGTTGGTCACCAGCAGGCACTCCCACCCAGCTCCTAAACCCACTCACTGTCATAATCCAGCAGCAGCTCTGCAGCAGTGAGCAGTTTGGCCCGGTGCTGTGGGTCTGTGATGTTCAGCTCATTGAGGTGTGTTTCCCGCAGCTCCTTGAAGTCTTCCAGTGTCTGATAGCCATTGAGCAGCAGGGTGGACGTGTGCTCCTGTGGGCAGAAGCAGGTCACCAGTTAGGCCATTTACAAGCCACACCCCCCTACCCAATTTTGGCCTCGCAACATAGCTGGCAAGCCCTGGCCACAATCCCTGGGGCAAGGGTACATCCTTGATCCTAGATGCTAATTCAGGCCTCAGCTCAAACCTGCAGGCCAATGCGCTCCAGCAGCTCATGCAGAGTCTTGGGCTTGGGCCTCTTGCCCTTGCTCTGTCGGCGGCTGGGGCGGGCAGGCCCCACAGCCTCCTCAGGCAGCACATCCACATAGATGAACTTGAAAGAGCCCAGCCTGCCATTGAGCAGGCCCAACCATGTGCCCACAGGTGGCTTTTCAATGATCTGGATCACATCACCTTTCTGTGGGAAGAGAGGAAAGCAGAGTGGATTAGGAGATGAAGGGTGGTCCCTTGTCCTCTGGTGACACTGTCCTACCCTGGCTCAGTCCAGCCCCCTTTATGTGTGCAGCCTGCTAGTCTCAAGAGGGTCCTGGATGCCAATCTTACCTGTAGTTTCAGTGAGTCGTGGTCATAAGGGCTGGGAGTGAAGTCGGTGTGGACTCGGGCTCTGCCACAGAAGGGTCCTGTGTACTGGGGGGCAGGTGGTTCTTCCCCAAAGCTGCCAGAGCCTGGGCTGGGGCTGCAGAGCTCACTGCCTGCAGGATATGGGGCAAGGAGGAGAGTCACCTTTGTCCCAGAACAATTGGGGCTGTGCCCATTCAGCAGGTATCTTGTAGGGGGTCTATCTGGATGTCCCAGGGCTACATGCTAGGGAAGAAAGCTGGGTACTGGCCAGTCTGACAAAACAGGCAAATTTGAAGGGCCTCTAAAGACCAACTGGGCCAACACCCCAACGAGCAGACGAGGAATACTGAGGCCAGATGGGCCAAGTGACCTGCCTAAGGCCTCTCATCTTATAATTGGCAGCACTGGGTCTGTTACACTCCAAATCTTCTGATTCCAACTCCAGTGCTCCATCCACCCAGGAAGCCACACCCTGCATTAATATTTTACTTTTTCCTTTTTTACTTAATAACACTCAGTGTCTAGTTATCTGGAAATTCAGATGGGCTCTTTTTCTCAGGGAAGGGTAGTATGAAGTTTATTTTAAATGGTTTTCAGTGGGGGTAGGGAGGGGGCATCAGGGAGTTCTGGGAAACCAGAGAAAGATCAGGGAACTTGGAACTGGCTTGAGGGGTGGGAAAGATAGTGTCTCTGAAGGTTTGCAGCTCCTCATTTAGGCAGGGCTGCCAGGACCTCCTGCCTAACCCCATGTATGTCCAAAAGATGTCAAGAGGTGCCCTAAGACCAATAATCTAAAGTCTGGGGTCCAAGAGGCTGAGCCTTCACAGCTGGAGACTCTATACCCACACCCTAGCCCATATGTCAGAGGTCTAGACAGATATAGCCTCTAGCTGTCCTTGGAAAGCTGGGGCTGGGCTGGTCCAAGAGGGCAGGGGGGCCCTTCCTTTGCCCTTGAGCCCTCCACGGGCTGAGAAGAGCTAGTTGTAGCTCTTTTATTGCATAACTGAGTTCAAGATTGGGTCACCTTGGCCAAGTAATTAACCTCCCTGAGCCTCAGTTTTCACATCAATAAGGTGAGGATAATAGTCGTACCAGCCCCTTGAAATTATTGTGAAGATTTAACATGAAGAAGGTTGGGAAAGTTCCCAGCAGCAAATCCTAAACATTGATTTTTCTTAGCCACTCCCAGACAATCACCTTCATGGCCCTAACCCAGTCCTTTTCTCCAGACTTAGTAGGTATCCCCCTATCTACCCTACTCACCTGTGGATGCTTGGCGGCTGAGTCCTGGGAGCTCACGCTCCTCTTGCTCAGAAAAGAGCAGTGCCATCTTTTCAGGGCCAGGGCTGTCCAGGCTGCAGTCTGGAGATGTTGGGGAGGCTGAACCCTCCTCCAGAGTGTCTCCCTGAAGGGGAGGGGAAACAGGGAGACTGGAATCCCAGAGCAGCCTTGGTTAGGGTGCACATGGGGCAGCCCAGGTGCAGAGGAAATAGGCCTGGGCTTGACAGAGAACTAGCCCTTGACTGGAACCCCAGCTCTGCCGCTTACAGACGGCATTGCACTCTCTGAGCCCTAGTTTTCTCTTTTGCAAGGTGGAAATGACAAGTCCTTGCCTTGCCCACCTCACAGAATGAGGCGTAACTGGGGTGCCACATGAATGTGCTTTGTCAGCTTAAAGAGCTGATGTACATGCAGAGAAAGTTGGTACATACAGATACTAGAGCTTGGATCTGAGCTGTCACTGGGACAGTCAAGCAGACAGTGGTGCCAAAGAGTTACTAATTTTGACTATGCTCCCATGTGCCAAGCACATCTGTCATTTCATTCAGTCCTCATTTGAGGATAAGTGCTTGATTGTCCCAAGTTTTTAGATGAGAAGTAATGGAAGAACATTCTTAAGGCCATGCAAAAGGTCCCATTCAAATTCACCTGACTCCAGAGTACCCCTGCTTCACTATACCTCAGTGCAGAGGTAACTCTTCCACAACTGGCTCACTAGGAGTAAATGCTCTCATGAGTAGATGTCACCAATTCCTGTGCTGTAAATACTCCCCACATGGCCAGTGTTATGCTACCACTATGACATTGCTTATTGAGCAGCACATCTTCATAGGCTATTTCTTCCACATAGAAACTATAGATGCAAATAACCTCAGAGGCATAGAGGATAATGAAAATCAGTCCAAGAATTAGGAAGTGATGAATTTTGAGGATTGACTGTGTTCCCTTTATTTTTAATATAATTTATTTAATTCTAAGTTGATATAATTTTCAATAATATTATGTGTCATACCCGATTCACAAAATTCCTAAAAATTTGGCCAACTGCTGTCCTGAGCTGGCAGGAGCCAGCACTAGCTGACTGCAGCATACCACTGCCTTGGAGCCTCCTATAAGAACCGGGAGCACACTAGACTTAATGTGTGCCTTCAGCTGCTTAGCTATGCCTGCCCTACAACTCTCTGTCATGTACTCCCTCCTTGGGCCAAAACCAACCTTCTCTAACTTTTCCTCAGAGGGGTTCCTCTTTTAATCAAACCTTTCCAATCCTAGGGGCTAGTTCCCAACAAAACTTGGAGGTGGATGAATTTGCCTCAAGTGATCTCATCTCCTTTGCAGCTGCCCACTCTCCTCAGGCTTGTTTTTTCACAAAGCTTCTGTTACTCCAACTTTCATCCCTCTTTAGACCCTCACTCCTAATCCATCTGGACCACAGTGTCTTGTTGCCATGTCCATGGCTGAGTGAGCTCCCCTCCCATGTGACCTTCCTTCACATATTTAATTGAGACTTCAGGCATGATATATAAACAGTGGCTCTCAAGGCAGCCATGCTCACACCTTATCAGAGTGGTACCTCTCTTCCCTGTCACCACCACTCCCCTGGATCCCAGGCCTCACCATCTCCTCTGACAGGGCTTTAACCATCATCTTGCCCATCTTCCTGTTCATGGTTCGGGAAATCACAGCCTTCCACTTCTTCCCCAGCTTTTTGCTACTTTTTCCAGCATCCTCTTGGGTAGGGACACTTGAGTCATCTTCTGGAATCTGTGACAACAAACAAAGAGGTCCAGGGACCCTGATGACTCTCCCTGAGTCCAGGACTTGGGAATAGAAGGAGTCCTTTGGGCTCCAGTAGAGGACGGAGGGGTGGAAATGGAAAGATCCTATCCTCTTCTTTCTTGACTGCAGTCCTGTCCTCAGTCTTATTAGTTTGTAATTACTTTGTAACTGAAAACAATGCAGGTGAGTTCTTGGGGCCCAGGATTTTGGTGGGTGGGATAGGTGAACCTTCTGTATTTAAGGAGCCTTAGCCTCTACAATCCTAAAATTTCCTCTTTCCCCTTCTCCCTCCCTCCCAGTTAATCCCACACCAAGGACCTGTAGCCAGATGGCCCAGCAGCCAGAAAACCACCCCCCTCCACCCTTAAGGAGGCTCTGAAACTCACATTATCATCCAGATTAAATTCCTTCTCGCTCACCACTGGGGAGCTGGGTTTGGACTTGGCAAAATCCTTGAAACTGCTGGAGCGCTGAAGTGACAGCTGGAAGAAGCAGAGGTGTTGCAATCAGTGGTGCTAAAATGGCTGGTCAAGTAAGGAGCTGTTCTCATTCCCAACACACATGCACACACCCCAGGGCTGGACAGAGCCACATGTGCCCTGAGGTGCCAGGACTAATGAGGTAAAATACAAAGATGTCCTTGGAGATACCTGGCTTCATCCTGTTTATCAATAGAGAATGGCCCTTAATGCTAGCCTCAGAGCAAGCTCCTGACCTCAAAGACCGTAAGCTCAGTTAAGCCTCAGACTAAGCCCACCTTTCCACCAGTACCTGAGGTTTGGCCCCAAGAACCCTGAAGTGAAAGAAAGACTAAATGAATTGAAGTAAGGACATATTTCCTACTAGAGACATACCTTGGCATGGACAATAGCATCACCTTTATGTAACAGAGCAAACCTTCCCAAACCCCACAGCATAGCTTCTATGTTCTGGGCCTGCTCCACGTGTGGTCTCCTGTCACAGTGATAGCAGTAAACACATTAGTGTCCCCAACCTGGTGAATTTATGTCTCGAGAAGATCAAAACACTCCCCCCAGCAGTTAGTCAGACCTGGCATTAAGCTTTCTGGAAAACCTCAGTAGAGGCAGTCAGAGAAGGTGCCCACAGATTTGAGGCACAAATGATTAGCAGTAATTTAGCAAAAGACGGCTGCCATTTTCTTTCTTCACCTCAGCTTTTAACCTTAGTCACTAATGTGATGAGATGGCTATTGTTGACATGTGCTGGTCTTTGGACTTTTTGGCCTGACCTATTGTTTGTGCTGATGAGACTATTTTCAGGAAATAAGCTTTCTTAACTGTATATGTGTGTGCATGCCAAGACAGCCGCAGAAACCAGGCTGAGCAAATAATGAGGCCAGGCATTAAACACAAGGAGTGAAGGCAGAGCTTGAATCAAGATCAACAGTCAAGACCAGAGATACACACAGGAACCAGGGTTCACAGATGGCCAGACAGATACAGCGGGATAGACTGCACACACCGGAGATAAGGGCTTGAGGAACCAAAGCTCCAAACCCGCACAGAGCTGAAAGTTTCACATCCTCTTTCTTATGAAGGAGTTGTGGTGGAGGGGGGGAGTCAAATGACAACCTTTCAGGGCAGGGACAATATCACCTGCCCCACAACATGTACAAAATTGGCCCCAACTCCTGGGAACTACAGTGGAACACTTACATTCTTTTGGTAGGTCTTGACCAAAGGCAAGTCAATAATCAAGGTCAAGGGCCAGACCTTCCTAGAGGTTAGACCAAGCTAGCTGACCAGAAACTAGGTCAGCAGTCAGGCTAACTAGCCACTACAACCACGAGGGCCTTCTGGGTGGGGCACCTGTAGACTCTACCAGGAAGCCTCTTCCATGCTATGTTGGGGAGTCAGAGAAGGGGGCCATGATCAGGGAAGGGAACACATGACCATGGGGTGGCTACTCTGATTCCCATGTATCCCTTCCACCCTCTGTTAGCTTTTCCTACCCACTATTCTTTTCTCTTTTTCTCCCTTTCTTTCCCTTTCTCTCCTCTGCTTTCTGTTGATTTCCTCCTCTTGTATGGCTAGGATGCAGCTGCCCCGATAACTTCCTTCTCTTATTGCCTGGAAAAGAAGGAACAGAGAGAGGGTGGGCAACAGGCTGGACTTCTATTTATAGGCCAATGGGGTCTATCGTGACCTTCTCTCCATCACTTCTCTGCCTGGTTTGCAGACTAGGAGGCTGAGTTGCCCCAGAAGCCCCAGGGACTGGCAAGTTTGGAAAGCAAACAGGAGGACCCACATGGGGCCAGAAGTGAGCTTTGTTGGGACAGAGTAAACTCATTGCCTGGTCTCCCTCTAATCGCAGTTCTTTCTTTTTCCTGTCATTAATCTACAGTCTGGGGAGTGGGAGGGGGACCTCTGGCTCCTAGGACCTTGTTTCAGGGCTCCCCTGTCCCAGCTTTAGCTCAAAGTAAAGTAAACTATTGAAAAGGACCATAGGGGTAGTGCTGGGACTTGGGCCCAGCTGGCAAATTCTAAGCCTAAGGACATGGAAAGGGCTACACAGTTCTTCAGGTGACTAAGGGTAGGGGCTTGCCAGAGTAACTTTTTCCCCAGCCTATCTCCAACCTCAGAGGCATCCCCAATATCCTGAATGCCTTCTAGTATCTCTGAAGTGACATCCCACCCAGGTATGAGTTGAAATTCTCGAACCTTTGAATTTCCTGCTTGGCCTTCATTTGAGGTGAGGCCTTCTTCAGGATCCTGCCCAGGGTGGTGGTAGTACCAAATATCTTTTTTTTTTTAATGTTTAAGAGGAATATGTGGACCTCCTGGAAAGAATTACTTTTCTGGTGTCAGATGTTGCTGAGTTCAACTTTGATATGTGTGATTTTCAGTGAGGTATTTAATCTTCTGGGACCTCAGTCTCTTCACTTGGTGTCAGCCTGCAAAGGTTCATATCTTGGTTCTGTCATTGACCATCTGTATAAAGCTGGGTGAGTTTCTTAACTTTTCTAGGCTTCAGTTTCCTCATAGATAAAATGAAGACAATACCTACTTTACTGGGCTGCTCTGAGGATGAAAGGAGTGCTTGACACAACTACCACACAGCAAATGTCCAAATGTCTGTGTATAGCTTAGCTTTTTCTATGACCCACCTCCAGGCTCTTATTCAGGGCACTCCCTGCCTGGAACACTCCACCTTTCACCCTGTTAACGATAGTTTCTTCTCTCCTACAAAATCCAATTTAACTGGAAACAACCTACATGCTTACCAACTGTAGAATGGATACATGAATAGTGGCACAGTTATGCAAGGGGCTATGACATAGTGATGAGCTTAGGGCAGCTCTCTCCAACATATGGATGAATCTCACAGATACATTTTTGAGCAGAAGGGGCCATCCACCAGAGTATACTATATACTTCCTCATATAGAAAGTTCAAAACCTGGCAAAATTAATTTATGCTGTTAGAAGTCAGGATAGTGGTCACCCTTGGGGAAAGAAGGTGTGTCATGACTGGTAGGGGCATGAAGGAAGCTTCTAGAGTGTTGGAAGTGCTCTGTTTTTTGATCTGGGTGCTGCTTACATGGGGATGTCCATTATAGAAATTCACTGAGTGGTATACTTATGATTTGTGCACTTCTTTGTACAAATATTATACTTTAATAAGTAGGTTTTACAAATCCAGTTTTAAAGGCACTGTTCCCTGCAGGAAGCCTCCCATGATTACCCTCTCAAAACCTCACAGTGCCCCCATTGGTATCTTCTTCCCTTGCTTCCTAAGCAACATTGGCTTCCCTCAGGTGTCTCCACAACTGCACTCTTAGCTTATTCTTATACCAGTCATATACTTAGCATCCTCTGGTCTCCAGGTTAAATATCTTCCATGTGCCTGGCACCCTGTCAGGTGCTTCATGTGTGCCAGCTCACTCCAACCTCACCATAGCCCAATATTACATGTCACTTTCCAGATCAAGAGACTGAGACTCAGAGAAATGAAGTGCCCTAGGCAGAGATATGCAGCTGGCAGTATAAAGTGCAAGGGTTTGAACCCATGTCCATGACTAGAAGCCTGTTGATGTTGCTGCGCTCAGAGCTCACAAAGTCACCACTCCCATCACTACAGAAACTAATTGAGTGCAATGCGACTTCAGGTAGTGTTTGGAGGGAGTTACAGGGAGAGCAGGTGGGAGTATGGAGGAGGAAAGGCTCAGGAGGACTTCATGGAGGTGTATTTCAGTGGTGCTGTGTAGAGTAATGACAATTTTGCCAGGAGTTGCTGGGAATAGTTTATTTTTATTAATTTGTTTGGGGGGAAAGGAATAGTAAATGACAGTGAGAGTTAAAAAAGTTCTAGTGTGGCGATGGGATGGTAGGTATGCCAGGGTATGCCGTGGGAGAGCAAAATGTCTATGGAAAACTCTTGCCAGCCATGCCAAGGAACTTGGGCATTAGCTTGTGGGCAATGAGGAGCCACTGGAAATACAAAATGCATGCTGGTAGAGGTGTCCTGCTAGAGATCTTCTGTAGGAAGGGAGCCAGGGAGATGGCGTGTGTTGGGATTGCGAGAGAGAAGGGCAGTGAGATACTGGAAGGGGGGAACACTTGGACACTAGAATGGGAGCCTAGATTCCTCTCCATTTTGCATTGTAGGAGATTTGGAGTAGGGGGAAAAGTATGGGTGTCATCCCAGGACAACCTCCTACACCCTGACAGATAAAAGGGAGTGCAGAGTAAGACCTTGATAAGCAAATATCTGTGAAGGGGTATGTCCCCACCCCCCACTCAGGGGCTACCCCAATCCTTCATCATGACCAATAGGTGCCATACGCAGACCCTACCATCCTAGAGGACCTACTCCCACCTCTGCTCTGCTGCTTGGAAGGTCCCTCAATTGAAGCCATCTGGGTCTGCCTTGCAGAGCTCTCTTAATGATGAGTTGAAGTCTTTCATTCTTATCAGATTCATCTAGTGCTTTTGGGGTTAGTAGGGGACAAGAGAGTAGAGGGAGAAGGAGTTTACATTCTGGAGATTGGCAAATCTTGGCTTGGATTTCTGTTCTTCAATTTGCTAGTTGTGTGACCTTGGGTAAGTTTCCAAGTCTTGAACTAAAATAGGGATAAAGTCAATATCTGCCCCTCACTCACCAGGTTGTCATGAGGAGCCAAAGAGCTAAGAGATGGGTGAAGCACATAGTACAGTGTTTGGTACCTGACAAGCTCTCAGTGCTGGCTATTAATGCCATTATGTCTTGTTTTCTCCACTTCAGGACTGGAACCCAACCTTTTTCTTCTTTGCCATGTACTCCCCACCCCCGTCCACCTCTATGGCATGCACCCCCTTGTATGCATAGGTACACATTCGAAAGAGTATTCTCACGTTTATTGTCCCAGGTGATCCATGTAACCTGAGGTGGACAGATCAGGAGCTATCTTACTTTTCAGAGATGAGGAAACTGAGGCCCAAAGAAAGTTAATGAACTGTCCAAGGTCCTATAGCTAGAAGTTGGTAGAATTCCACCTCTGCTTTCCTGTCCCCTGCACAGTGCTTTCTCCATCTGGCAAGCCTGGGAAGAGGAGCAGGGGCAGGAGAGAGGGGCCTTGTTTGGCTTTGTGCTTTTCCCTTTACTGTGTCACTTTACCCTCCATGGGGAAGGGACTGGCTCGAGGTCACAGTGCTGGACCTGGCTGCTACCTCCAGGCCCAGGGAAGATACTGTCTCCGCCTTCTGAAAGCACACTTTGGCTTTTCTAAGGGTACTCTCAAGGTTTGGGGCTTGGAGAGTAACTCTGGAGGCTGGTCCAGTCTATGGCAGGGAGGAGTGGCTTTGCCTGGACTACCTTGCCCTAGAGGACCACATGGGACTTGCTTCTCTTGGGAGAGATCTGGGGAAAATTCCAGAGCCCCAGTGGCCAAGCACAGAAATGGGATAATGAAAGGGAAGAAAGAAGATGGGGGACTACTGGCTTCTGTGTGCTCCTGACACCTCTGCCTGAGGTGGCACAGGGCCCTAGTGTAGATGTGTCAGCTCTTTCTCAGGCTCTTTCCTCCGGTTCAACTCGCCTGTGGTTTGGGGCCCATCAGTGTTTAGAACAGTCTCAGCTTCCCATCCACATTAGGCAGAGAGCAAGGGGAAGCAGACTGCTTGCCAAGGAGAGACAACCAATGGCAAGTCTGCTGCTGTGCAGGGTTTTGACAGGCAGGTAACAGAGCCTGTGTAAAACTAATAAATCTCTTCTTCACCCCTGCCTACCTCCGCTGCAAGCTTAGAGAAGCAGCTAGGGTGAGGAGAGTATAGCCGGAAGTGGCAGCCACCCCAGGACCTGAGATGGAACAGGATGCTCACACCAGTAACTTGAAGCTCAGCCTCTCAGCTGGCTCAGCTTTGGTCTAGGAGCCGCTCCCCTTACTAAGGGGCTTCCCACAGGGCACTTGGGCCGAGCTCCAGGAGAAACTGATGGGGGCACAGCAAGGGTCTGGAGGCCTGGACCTTGGTCTGGGGCTAGGCCTGTGTCTCTTGGACCTGGTTCAGACCTGCTTTGGGATTGTCCTAGGATTCCATTGGATGTGAAAGATGTACTTGCTGATTGCCTGGGGGAATCCTATAATCAAGTCACAGAATTAAGTCTAGAAATCCTCAAATACAACTGGAGGAACTTACATCTGGCAGAGCCTTCAAGGAATATTCCAACCTGGCTTTTGCTCCAGGAATATGGATACCTCAGCTGTCCATTACCGCTGCTTTTCTTCCTGGCCTTTAAAATGTCCTCACCATATTTTTCTTCCTCAGCCCTCACTTCTACTCCCCATCTCACCAGCTTCATTTTTCATTCTTCACAAATAATTTTTCCCCACATTGGAAGAACTTGTATGCTCCCTGCACCCCACTGTAGGTTTGGAGGCCCTCTGCCTTATTTTCAAGTTGGCCCCATCACCAGTGGGCCAAGAGAGCTACAACAGAACTGAATCAAGTGAACAGAATCCTAGCTACAGCCAAAGGGTGGGGTTCTAGGAGGATCATGGCTCCAAGTGGGGTGGCCCAGCCAAACCCTTTGAGTGAGATGGCTATTGAGAGGCCATGCTCAGGCAGAAACAGTGGCAGGGCCAGTGTAAGGGAGAAACGATTAAGTACGGTCTAACGATTCAGCTTGAGGATTGCATTTTGTGGTTCTCAAGTTCTAGTCTAGGATTCTAGCCCTTAATTTTAGGTCTCTATACCATCACTGTAGAGTTGACTTCTATAACTCTAGACTTCTAAGCCTGTTCTGTAACTCCATTTCTCTAGAATTTTGAAAGTCTCTTTTGTACTTTTGTTACTCTAGTAACATTTGGGCCCCTGTCCCATTGCTGTTGGGAGCCCGTGCCTACAGACTCAACGTATGGCCTTTGGCTCATCACTTTTATGAGCTCAGGGGCTGGATTATGCAAGCAGAGGGAAGGAAAAAGTGAGTTCCCAGAGATGCTCCTCACCTTTTTCTTCTGAGTGGGCTCCTTCTCACTGGCATTGGAGGGCTTGCGGCGCAACATGGTCCTCTGCCCGATGACACTCCTTCCCTACTCTTCTAGGTGTCGAGATGTGGAGACCTCTTGCTCAGCCTTGCCAGCACTGTCCAAGGGGCACAGCATGGACTAAAACTCTGGCTTCCACAGTGGCTGCTGCAGTGGCAGCTTGGGGGTGAGGGCCATGGACACGGGCGGCAGCAGCATACAGGAAGCCCTGCCACGTGACCAGCTCTTACAGCAATCGCAGCCCCTGCTGGCCCCTAGGGAGGAAGGAAGTCCTAGCTTCAGTCTCTAGAGATTCTGATGCAGACGGCTCTTGGGTTGAACAAGCAGAGAAAAGTCCCTACCTTGCTGTCTCATGGCAATTATCACCAGTCTTTCTGCTCCATCTCTCCAGAGGTGGCCAATCAATTTGACATTATATGATGTACTTGGGCCTCTTATCTCTTTGACGAGAATCCAGAAACCAGAATTTGGATCATGTCTTTGCTTGTGGGGCCAATGCTCTTGGTCACCTTGTATCACCAAGATCATCACTGGTATCACTACCACTGTCATCACCACTACAACCATCACTCCTTATTTATAGCCATCACCCCTATATTCATCAACCCTCTAGTTGTCCTACTGCCATGAGCATACTTATGACCATTATCACTACAACAACCACCCCTACAGTCAACACCCTCAGCCATCATCCCTACAGTCATCATCATTGTCACTTTCACCCTCACAGTCATCATCCTCACAACTGTCATCCTTACTGACATTACAATCAGTGTTCCTGTAACATTCTTACCCCTACAACCATCATGCCTACAGCCATTATCCCTAAAGCAATCATCCCTGCTGTCATCCCTACAACTGCCATCAGCACTGCTATACCCATCATTGTTAGTACAACTACCCTGAGCAACACCCCTCAGCCAGCTTCCTCTATCTGCCTCACCATTGCCATTATGACCAGCACAGCCATCATCCTCACAGCCATTAACCTTACAAACACTGTTACTACAACCAGTCATCCCCACACTGATATTCTCATCCTTAAAATCATTACTTCTACAGTCATCAACCCTATAGCCATCACTTCTCAGTAATCACCCTACAGCAGGGGTACCAAACTCATTCTCACTGGGAGCCACATCAGCCTCACGGTTGCCTTCAAAGGGCCGAAATAATTTTAGGACTGTATAAATGTAACTACTCCTTAACTGTTAAGGAATTGAAATTACATTCAGCCCTTTGAAGGCAACCTCAAGGCTGATGTGGCCCCTGGTGAAAATGAGTTTGACACCCCTGTCCTACAGCTATCATCTCCATTGCCACCAGCACACCTACAGTCATGTTCACCAGAGCTGTCATACCTTAGAGTCAAAACCTCCTGGCCTGTATATTTACCTGTATATTTATCACCACCATAGCCATCACCATACACAAAAAGCATTTGCAGGCAACTCCATACCACCAGCAAATATCCTGTTCAACAGGCATTTTTTAAATGCCTATGTGCTAAGTTTAGAATGTTCACTTTGTGGATTGTCTGTGGCAGACATTTTAATAATTCCAATAGCTTTTCTTATTAAAAAGTAATCCATATTCATCATACACAATGTAGCAAACACAGATACACACAAAAAAAGAAAATTCAAAAATTCTCCATAATTACCTTCCATACTGTTTGGATGGATATCTTTCACTGTTTTTGTGCATTAACTATATGTGTGTGTGTTTTCAAAAACCACACTATCCAGAAAGTAGATCAGTGGTTGGGAGATAGGGAAAGGATAGAGAGATCAGGAGGAGTACAAGGACCCTTTTGGGGATGATGAATATGTTCAGTATCTTGGTTATGGTGATGGTTTCATGAGTGTATACATGTCAAAACTCAAATTGTACACTTTAAAATAATGTGCCATTTATTTTAGGCGAATTATATATAAATAAAAGTATTTTAATGCATTTTTGTTTTTATTATTTATTCCAATGGCATTTGTTAACATCACCTCAATATTAACCTATATTAATATGGATTAATATTAATAATTTTAAATATTAAAAATGTCACACTTCGCAAACTGTGTTGGTATCTGCTCGTCACACTGAACATAGTATCATTCAGATTTTCTCATGCTATGAAATATTCTTCAATTACATGATTTTAATGGCTGCCGAGCAGCCAGATTGTATGACTGTACCATGATTATTTCACCAGGTCCGTACTGATGAACTTAGGTCGGCCTAATTTTTTTTTTGTTTGTTTACTCTTCACTGCACATCCTTAAGGTAAATATTCACATCCACGATTTTCCCCTCAGGATAAATTTCCAGAAGGGGAATCCTGGAGCAAAAGGTACACATTTTTTTAAAGCTCTCCACTGTGGCACTTGAGAAATCCTGAGCTCGCCCTTCCTTGTTCCCAAGATGTTCTCGTGACTCCCTCTCTCCTACTCACTAGCCTGCTCCGCGTCCTCCGACCATCCATGGGTTAGGGTGAACTCAGGAAAGACCAAGTCCTTCTCCCCCAAGCTGAAACCATACTTCATTGGTTCAGCCTGCCGGGCAGACACAGGAAAACATATGCACCCCAGCTTGCTTCCTTGCAGGCCTGCACTTTTCAGCTGAAAGCCCCTCGCAGGCCACCCTGGGCAGAGCGTTTAAAGTATGCAGCGTAGGAAGGAGCCCAGTAATGGTGTGGAGAACCCACCGGGCCTTTCATGCCAGCCGTTGAAATCAGGGTGGGTAGCGCAGCCCCGCGGGGTGCTGGGTGAGGAGCATGGCTGCAGCGGCTGCAGAGCCTCAGAGGCACCTGGGGCTGGGCGCCCGTAGCGGCCAGGGAAGGAGCCGCTCGCAGAACCTTCCCTGTCCCCGGCCCGCGAGCAGGATGTGCCCCGCTTCCTGTTTGCTCAGCCCAGGCAGCGAGCTGAGCTCACACTCTAACCGCAGAGTCTTCAAAGGCAGCCACCTAACCAGGCAGCCTGGGAAGAGGCAGCCGGGGGCGGGTGTGTTGAGGGGACCTCGCAGAGAAGCACAGAAAGTAGTAGTACAGGCGTCACGAAGGAAAGGAGTGAGGGTTTTCAGCCCCGCCCCCTGTCAGTCGCCTTCTCAGATAAGATCTGCTTCCTCTGGTCAGCAGACCCGGTTCTAGGAGTGCAGAGCTCTGGTATATGGACTTGCCTCCCCCTAACTTTTCTCTCCCAGCAGACTGCCTTGGCCTGGTCGAGCCCCAGCTGGTTAATGGGTCCTAAACACTTTTTAAATAGGTTTCCCTTCTGGGCAACACATTTGCATTTTATAGGTTATGTTCCAGGTACACAGAGCCCTCAGCTGAAGAAGTGATGCGAGTCAGCATTTCACTGAATAAGGCCACCTCAAACTTGGTAATGGCTTTGCAGGCAGGACCTAGGATCTAGCTCTGGGCAGATCCGCTACTAGGCACTTTTATATAAATAGCTGTCATAGTTCCTTGCACCTGGGCGCTGAATCCTAGGTGGAGCAGCAAGCTTACATTTGCCCAGCACTTGTTTTTGCCAAACAACATATTAATCTCAACACAACCCCCAGAGCTAAGTAGTTGTCCCTCAGTATCCAAGGGGAGAATGGTTCCAGGATCCTCCACAGACACCAAAATCCAAGGATGTTCAAGTCCCTTAGTCAGCTCTCCATATCCATAGGTTCACCACCTATGGTTACAGAGGGCTGGCTATAGTTTAAATTGGGATTATTATTGCAAAGATGTGCCCCTTATAAATGTGGGACAGGAGAGCCTTGATTTAGCAGCAATACTGTGCTGTGTGTGTGTGTGTGTGTGTGTGTGTGTTGGAAGGTGGTCTACTGATAGTGAGATCTATCTGAACCCTCAAAGGGTAGACACAGAGTTGCCGAAGACACAAAGGTCTTCATAGGCTATATTCACATAGAGCAGGCCCCCATTTGCACCTCCTGAGAGATCCTAATTTAGTAGAAAATCAAGGGTAAGATATTTGGGCCAGGTGGGACCCTGACATGTGTGAAAGCATCCTTTACCCTCCAAATGGGTACAGTGCTGACTCGAGAAAGTAAGAGTTTGGATAGTGAGGGGTACCTATATTTGGAATAACTTTCCAAGTGATTCTTGTTCTCACCTCTCCCTGCTACACACACAGTGGACTTTACTATAACCCTATGAGGCAGGCACCATTGTTATCCCCATTTTCCAGGCAGGAAGCTGAGGCTCAGAGCGGTTCAACAAACTGTGTAAGATACAGCTAGGCAGCAGGGCAAGCTGAATTTTAAATACAGGTCTGCTCTTGGTCCACAGCCCATGCTATCAACTACTAAGCTCAGGTGCCTCTGATGCAGAGTACCAGAAAGAGGAGGTAAGAGAATTGACACCCTACATTGGTCAGGTGTCAGACTAGGTGCCACAGGGCCACCTTGAAGCAGGCCCAGAGGGCAGTAAAGAGGATGGGGTGGATATCTGAGAGTCACATCATATGCACAATAGCTGGATAGCTAGGGTTGATTAAGTGGGGTGGCCTGTAGGGGAGCTTTTGTCAACCTGGGGAGTACTTACGACCTGTAGTACTTGGCCTAGAGGATTCTGTGGGAAAGCAAGTTGACTTCAAACAGCTGTCATGTAAGGCAGGGGTCCCCAAACAATGGGCCATGGACCAGTACTGGTCTGGGCCTGTTAGGAACCAGGCTGCACAACAGGAGGTGAGCTTGAATGTAATGCACTTGAATCATCCTGAAACCATGCCCACCCCACACCTCCAGTCCATGTAAATAAAAACTGTCTGCCATGAAACCAGTCCCTGATGCCAAAAAGGTTGGGGACTGCTGATGTAAGGGATATATTCTGAGTGGCCAGGAATGATGGGGACCCCTTTCTGAAGAAGGTATTTTCAATATTCAAATGGTACTACCTGAGTCCTGGTGAATAGTGATCTTCCCATCTCTAGAAATGCTCAAGCAGAGACCATATAGTCCCTTGAAAATACCTGGGCATTTCCAAGGTGAAGTCCAGTTGTTAACCCAACCCATTAGCAGATTTCATGATGGTAATCTTAGGCAGATGGGGCAAGAAGAGCAAAAGTGCACGTGGGAGAAGGAGGGCAGAAGTGAGCAAGGGACCTGGGTGAGAAGCATCCATTCCTTATGCACACGCACAGCTTGTAGCTCTGGGGACACTGGGGAATCCCTGGTAGCAGGGGCTGATGGGAGGGAGAGACAGCCATCTCTGAATCTCTGAACTCTTGATAAGTTCTTGGTTTAAAAACAAGAAAACACCTGCAGGCAGCTGTGGGAGTTACCAGCAGAGAGGAGGCTGGGTTTTGGTGCTCAGATAAAAATTCACTGGATGCCCTTTCTATGGGAGATGGAGGGACTGGGCTGCTCTGTCATGGCCTCTGTCCCAAGGTTACAAAGACAAAGGTCACTGAGTAGTCTAGGAGACAATTGTCCAGGGCTCTAGGAAAGAAAAGGAGCAAGAAATGGAGTCAGGTAGAACTGGATTCAAATCGCTGTACATCATCTACTGGCTATATGACCTTGGGTAAGTGACCTTGGGAAATGAGGTTTATCCAAGACAGTAACAGAGATCATGTGAGCCTTGCCTGGGGAGCAAGATTGGTGTGTGTGTGTGTGTGTGTGTGTGTGTGCGTGTGTAACCAGAGTTACCCAGATGACCTGTATAGAGAGATTGTTCTTAGCCCAGTGCCCAGCTCACGGAAAATGCTTGGTACCCAGTAGATGACTCTACTTCTGTTTACTACAAGTTCCACCCAGTGTTTCTTCTCTTGCCTGGTTACTTGCTTCTGTATTTCATCTGGGCCCCACCTGAATCACTGCTCCATGATCCTATGTGTCTCTACCTTGTCAAAGGCAGGGTCCTCCAGTCCAAGCTATTCTAGAATACATGAGGTGTGACAAGCAAGAAGGCCTAGAACCACTTATGTGGGAGAGCTGGGAGGGAAATCAGCTTTTCAGCTTCATGGTCTTGTCGTGGACCACTGGGGCTTTCTCAACTACCAATTTTACTCTACTTGCTCAGTTCCTGTTTCACAAAGAAACAAGGAAGTGAGAAGATGGGCGGCCTCAGGGCAAGGGTTGGTTGGCTGGGTGGGGTTGGGGAGTACCTCCTACTCCCATCTGAGACAGCCTTGGAAGGCAGAGATGGACAGACAAGGAGGAAACAGTTGCTATTGAATCTTTTATATTTCTTTTTCTTGGCACCAAGAGTGCCCAACCACTGATTTGAGGAAGTGACCGGTGAGTTGGTAAAATTCACTGCTGACATGGATTAGCTGTGTGAAGAGTAGCCAGCCCTGTTCTTTCCACAGTCCCAGTCCATGAAGACCTGGATCCAGCTGGCTGGAAAATGAGTGAGGACTGACTTAAGTTATGATTTTTAAAAGGAACCATCCGGACTCTGTGTATGTATGTATCTATCTATCATCTTGCCCATGTCCTTTCCTCTTCCAAACAGGATTTAAAGCATTAAGAAATGTATCTCAATGCCATCAGAACCACTGTTGTGATAGCTGTGTGACCTTATACAGCTCCCCTTGGGCCCCACTTTGCTCATCAGAGGCAGTAAGGGAGTGACAGAAACACCCACTGAAAGTGAGGGAGGAGCCAGCACAGAGCTGGGTCAAGACAACTGGGAATTTAGTCCTAGCTTGGGCCCCAATGGGCACTATGATCTTGGGTAAGTCCCTTCTTATTTCTGGGCTACTGTTGATGTTTCCCTATCTGTACAATGAAGGGATTGAACCTACTTTTTGTTTGTTTGTTTGGTCAAGGAGCTGCTAGTCAGAACTGACAATGCAGTTTGCAGGGCCTGGTGCTTACTGCACTACTGCACAGGCAGATGACCCATGAAGCTGGCCCAGCAACTACTTGCAATACAAGTCCGATGGGAAGCCCATGCAGGCTGCTTTTGGATGGAGCTCTTTCTATGGCAGCCATTGTGACATTTCTGAGGAAGCCTGAGCCCTAGGGAGCAGAGCTAGTAAAACACAAATTAGATACTTTCTCAAAAGCCTGTCTAGATTTGATGGTTTATATATAAAAATTGGGTCCCAAACCTTGTCCTTACGTACTTCCAAAGGTAAGGCAAGAGTTGAAGTTGTGCCGGACAAATAGTAGCACTACCATCTCTTCTCTATGGGCTTCTCACTATAACCTCATCAGGCAGATGGTACATGTCATTTACAGGAGGGATAACTAAAACACAGAGAGGCAAAGGGACTTGCCTAAGGTCACATAACCAGCAGAGCTGGGACTAGAACCTTAGAATCCTAACTCCTAAGAAAAGGAGATCTTCTACATGGCCTGTTCCACAGTGGCAATCAGAGAGTGAAGAGGTGTTTGGTAAGCCCCATCCTCTAATATAACAACAAAGGGCCAAAGCCCAACAGGGCATTTATTTACCTTTAGTTCATAAGGGTGGATGTCTCAAGTGCACCCACATATGTTTGCCCTGCTGTGTGTACCCTGAGTATTTCCCTGTCTGATCCAGAGTGCAACCCCTAAAGCAGGATGGTCAGTGTGCCTGGAAGGGACATTGAAAGGGAAGATGTAGGGTGGCAGCTTCCTCTGTAGCCATGCTTCTGGGCTGGGAGTTCCCAATCCCAAGATGGTGGATCAGAAGAGGCAGTTAAGTTACATGGTAGAGACAAGGCAGAACCCTAGGAAGGGGAGGAAATGGAGCATGTGAGCCCCGTGGGCTGAAAGGCCTGGGAGTGGGCCTTGGTTAGATACCAAGGGCCTTCCTGCTGCCCATAGCCAGCCAGAATCACAGGAGCAAATGTCAGGGCCCAAAGGTAAAGGCCTGGGAGGGGAAGGTCCTAAGGAAGCGGCATAGTGTGGAGAACACCAGTTGGGTCTGAGTTGCAGCTCTTCAGCTGTGTGATCTTGGTTGAGCCTCTGTTTTCTCATCCATAAAAGGTTGGGAGCATACTCCTTGCCTTTTTCTAGAATGAGTTCTAGAGTAATTGGACTGGTTTGAATCCTACTTTTTTCATTTTCTTGATGGGTGACCTTGAGCAAGTTGGTTAATCTCTATAAGCCTCTTTTTTAATGTGGGAACAATAATAGAACCTTCTCACAGGCAGGAATTAAGTGAAAAAATGAAATAGTGTACACTTATTAAGAAAGTAGATCTCACATTTAGTCTTCTTACCACAATAAAATAAATTTTTTTAAAAGAATGCATGTAAAGCGGAGTTCCTGGTACATACTAAATACTCAGTAGATGGTAACACAGATGATAATGATGATGGTGGTGGTACCTTTAATTTTATCATTAGTAGCTGTCTTTGTGGGGTGAGAATGTGAGGGAACAAATGACTCAGCCAACAGAGGCCTACTGTTGGGTAGTAGAGGCTGTCAGTGAGGATGGCTCAGAGCTGGGGCCTTTGGATGCAAGCATCGCTGGTGATAACTGTCACAGGCAAACTAGGCCTGATGGTCCCAAACTCGAGGAATCCTCTGCCTGGTGCCTTTGCCTAGCACTCTGCCTCAGAAACTTGGTTCTCTCCTCCCTCTGACTATGCTCCTCTAAGCAAAAACGGTGATCCCAACTTTCCTGGACCATATTTGACAAGTACCCCAGTGTAAGGCTCCCCTCCGTCCCCTCCATAAGGCTCCAAGACCTTTAGCACAGGAGGTGGTTGGCTGGGCGTGGCATGCATGCAAACACAGGAACACTGTACGCATGCTTACATACACATTCTCAAGTACATGTGCTCCTCAGCTGAGCTTCTGGGAGCCTCACAACCCCACCCCCACCTCACCCCCTCCCCTTCCTCCCCTACCACAAAAGCCACAGTAACAGCAGTCTTCAGCAACACAACAGACACAATGCAAAACCCAAAGACAGGCTTCGTTGTCAGATTGTTTTAAGTATCTAGCAGGATGCAAGCCCAGGTGGCTAACGGCTGGGCTGGGCTGGGCTGGGCTGGCCAGAGAAAGCTCTCCCTTGCCCCAACAATGGGCTCAGAGACCAGGAAGGGTCTGGGAGGTAGGTTAAGTGATTCTCCCTGGTGCCAAAGGCCAAAAGAACTGGACTGCCAGACCGTTCTGGTTCCACCATGCCCCAACCTGTCTGGAGTTCAGTTTTCCTATATGCAAAATGGGGAAACCAGACACTGACCACATTGGTTAATGTTCTTCCAAGGATGCTAAAGGATTTAACAGTACTGTCACTGTGGCTGCACTTTGGAAAGTTAAAAGGGCTCCCACACGTCGGGAAATGTGAGATAGTAATTCAGCATCACTGTTCAGGCTGTTCCCGCATTTGGGTAGGGTCATGTTCCACAGGGCTCTTTTCATTCCCTCCTGCCCCATGGCCAAATTCCTATGGCTTAACTCTATATCTTGTCACTTGGCATGGAGCCCACCTAAGGTTTAGGAGCAATGGGTTCACATGTTGGGTGAAGGACTGGTATACATGACCCCTCCCTGGCTGGTCTTTCTGACCCTGGGGTGGTAGTATGGCACTGGAGAATTCAACCCACCCTCCCTTCCTTTCTCTCTACAGGCCAAGTAGGAAGCCTGGAAGCAGCCCTTGTTCCTTCAATTTATGGGCAGTAACCAGAAGTTCATAGTAGGACCAAGGACTGGTCGGGATGGCCAGAGGCAGCCTCAAGAGTGTGGGAAGACCAAGGAGTTAGGAGTCAGTGTGAGACAGCAGCTCTGGTGGTTTTAAGGTGGGGCTGTCCCAGGACCCTGGGATACCTGGGGGAAAGGTACTGCCCTATATTGGTCTTTGGGAGGCCGCAGCAATAGGCTCTGCCAGGTTATAGGTTAGATCTACTGGGCTTACTTGAGGAAAGGCACTATTTGGCTTTCAATCCCAGGAAAGGCCTAGGGTGAACCTGCCTGGGTCCAAGAATCCCTCAGTCCTTGGGACTTGATTCTGGAGAAGGAGACTAAGGGCAAAGGTTTCCAGGCAATGGGCTAAGCAGAAGTTCTTGGGGCATGGATGGTACAGGATGAAGGAAGCTGAGCGAGAGGGTTAGTGGGGGAGTCCTAGGCCTCTAGACACTCCAGTTGAGAATGACAAGAGTGGAGACTGCCAACAGAGAGGCCAAGAAGGTGGTGCATGGTGCACCTGCAGACAGGGGCTCTGTGTGCTGCTGCAGCCACTCGAATTCTTCCAGCAGCTTGCGCCGCTGCAGCTCGGGGCCCACCTTCTCACGGATGGTCTGGTAATAGCGGTTCAGGTACTGGAGCTGCAAAGGGTAGGAGGGATGAAGTGTTTCACAAGGTGAACTGCCAACAGGTGAGGTCTTGGTGCCACCTAGTCCCTTGCTGTAGTAGTCCAGCTGCTAACCTTGGCCCAGCTAACCATAGGTACCCCATAGATTCCCAAATCTATGCACTTATGCACTTAGCACTCCACCTTTGGTGTTTCACTCCCGATTCCCCAGCCACCATCAGGCTACAGGTGTTTTCTGGAGATTTTTAGAGGCAGTTTGATGCAGTGTCTATTTAATGTCATAGTGACTTTCATTGGGTATGGGTGGAGGGGAGAGTGAATTTCAGGCATGGGAATGAGAGGAAGTAGGGCAGGCATTATTATCCCATTTTAGAAAAGAGGGTTCTGTGGCCCAGAGAGGGGAAAGGATTGATTTTAGGTCTAGGACTTGAGATGGCTGAGTCCAAAAACCCAGTCTCAGATTCCCCAGGAGTTTACTACATAGGGTTGGGCAGGCTGATCTGACTGGAGAGTTCTAGAACCTCTGGGGTCTCTGGTAAGTGAGGAAGGAATACCTCAGTGTACGCCTACTGGTGCCATCAGTGTGGACCCTCTCAGCAAAAAGGAAGGGACAGAGGGTCTTTGGGTAAGGGGAGCAAAGGCCAAAAAAACTCAGGGTAGAGAAGACAGGAAGTGGTTCAGAAGCTGAAGGGTAGCCAGTGCTGAGGGGCACTCACTTGCTCTGAGGACAGCAGGCTGACATCAATGAGGTTCCGGTCATAAGGCACAAAGGACACCACTTCAAAGGTCAGGTAGGTTCCTGGGTACTGGGAGGCCACAGGGAAGATGGGAAAGCAGAAAGTAAGTGAGGAGGAGCTAGGCTGAAGGGTGGGCTGGAACACTCCACCCAGAAGCCACAGGCACAAAGAACTGACCCTTATTAAACCCAAGACTCAGGGGAGGCCTTAGCCTCAGACATTGCCCTTGATTACCCCTCTCTCTACCACTCAGCACTCCATCTTTAGTGCTTCTCTCCTGACTCCTAAATTTAGACTTAGGGTTGTATTTCTCAAAAGTATATGCATCCACATGGCACCTAGGGACATTGTTAAATGTGTAGATTCTGGGACCCAACCTCCAAGACCACTGAAGTGCGAATCTCTAGGAGAGGGTTGGGAATACACAATTAAATAATTTAAAGATGAGTATTAGATTTTTATACCCATCTATCTAATCTCTATCTGTATGTATGTATCTCTATCCATATTTTAGTCTATGTATCTATTGATGTATGTATCTATAGAGATAAGTATAAAGAAGAAAAATAGCCCATAATGTCCACCTCTTACAGAGCTCTTTTGCATGTATGTGTTTAGAAGATTCAAAGTATAAAAGGGTACCCAATAAAATTTGAAAGTCTCCCGCTTGTGCATTTTTCTTCCTGAAAACATTTTAGGCATATACAGTGTGTGTGTGTGTGTGTGTGTGTGTGTGTGTATGCATTTATTTTTAAATTCATGCAAAATGGGCCCTATCATACACTACTCAGTGCATTCTCTTACCCAACCTACATCAATAGTAAACCTAGGAGACCACTCCATATTAGCACAGAGAGTTGCAACTTGTTCTTTTTAAGGGCAATGTAAGGAACTATATTATGTGGATCATGATTTATTTAATCAGTGATAGATATTTAGACTTGCTTCTACTCTTTAAACTATTACCATCGATGCTACAGTCAATGTCATTGTATAGAAACACTTTGGTGACCTTTTGTGACTATATTCAGAAGTTATATATCTGGCAGAGGGAATACTGAGACAAGAAGTATAGGTGTTTTTAATAGGAATTTTGATAGATATTGTCAAACTGCCCTTCAGAAAGTTTGAACCAATTTGTACTTCCCCCAGAAGTGTATGGGAGTATCTGTTTCCCACAAACCCACCAGCACTGGGTATCATCAAAGTGTCATTTTTTCCCCAATCATATAGGTGAAACATGGCATTCCACTGTTTTAATTTGTATCTCTTTAAAAATTAAATTGAGATCTTTTCACATTTACAGATCATCTGTGTTGATCTTAGTGAGTTGCTTCTTCATGTCCTTTGCCCGTTTTTTTCCCATTCTCCCTATTTTTTTTTTTTTGTCTTATTGATTTGTAAAAGATGGTAGTAAAAGGACATCCACCTTTTTTATGACACATTTGCTGTGTTTGTGATACATCTTTTGACTATGGTATTGTTTCCATATGGATTTTTTTTATTTGATTTAGTGAGAATTATCAATCTTTTTCTTCACAGCTTCTGGGTCTTACATAGAAAGATCCTTTTCCACCTTAGGATTAAAAATGAATTCACATAAATTTTCTTCTAGATCTTTTATGGATTCACATTTAAACCTTGATTCATTTGGAATTTTATTTTAGTATAATAGTGAGGTTCTTTGGTTTAATCCCCATTCCCAAATGGGGAATTTTGAACAAATTTAGCTATTTGTTCTCCCTTCCACTTATAAACAATTTTTCTATTCTTTACTGTTTTAAAATGCCAGTTTTATTGTAAACTAAATTTCCATTTTACTTACGAATACTAGCGGATCTATTTCTGGGCTACTTCTTGTGTTCCTTTGTCATACCTGCCTCTCTAATCTCCAGTGTCACACTGTTTTATTTATGGTAGCTTCATAGCATGTGCTAATATCTGAAAAGGCTAGCTTCCTTTTTTGCTCTTTTTTTTTAGAATTTTCCTAGCTAATGAGCTATATTTTTAAAGTTTATTTATTTTTTTAGAGAGAGAGAAAAGGAGGAAAAAAGAGAGAGACAAACATCAATATCAGAGAGAAACACTGACCACTTGCCTGTTGTACACTCCCTGACCAGGGACCGAACCTCCAACCCAGGCAGGCATGTGTCCTGTCTGGGAATCAAACCAGTGACCTTTCACTTTATGGGACAAAGCCCAACCAACTGAGCCACACCAGTCAGGGCTATGTAGTTCCTTTTATGTTCGTTTTTGCAAATAAACTTTAATATCATTTTGTAAAGTTACAAGGACACCCAGCTAGTAGTACTGCTGAAATTGAGGTTGGCTTGAATTTACAGATTAATCCAGAGAGAAATGACATCATAATATTGAGGTTTCTTTCCAGACAGCATCATTTACTTAAATCTTTTTTTATGTCCCTGAATAGAAATTTCTTTCATGTAAGTTTTTTAAGGTTGTACCTGGGTATTTTATCTTGTTGGTTGCTATTATTTGGAATTGTTACTCCTAACAAGCTCTCCTGGTGAATATTATGTGCATTGAGAACCAATGATTTGGGGCAGGAATACTGATTCATTTGGTCTGGAGTAGATCTGGGCATTGGCATTAAAAAAAGAGAAATCTCTCTAGATGATTCTAATATTCTAATATGCAAATAGGTTTGAGAGACTCGGATTTATGGAATTTTTCTGGAGCTGAGGAAGACTCCAAGTAGATTTATGTCTACATATTCAAATGCCCTTCTCCTTTGCCCTTCTGTATGCCCTCCCCACCCAACACATACACACAGCCCAAAGTCACTGCCATGCTGTTTAAACCTGCAGCCCATCTCAGTGGTAGTTTACCTTGGTCTTTGCTTCTACCACAAGGGCCACATCTTCAAGGCGGATCCCAAATTCACCATCCTGATAGTAACCAGGTTCTGGGAGACACAGAGACACTGGTGCCATTAAACAGGGGGAGGACTTGAGCCCAGGCTCTCTGTACCAATTGAGGAGTGGCTACAGAGGCTGGTTGCCTGGATGCCTTTGGCTGGTGGCGGGGGGACAGGGGGGCCACCCACTACTTGTTAGATGTTCATTGGCCCCAGAGGCAACCTGCTGGGCTTCAGCCTCTCCACCCTCCTTTGTAGCCCAGTGGGGAAGACTTCGGGGCTCAGTTAGGTCCTGAAGGTACCCCCATATCCTTGTGTCACACTGTTATGTTACCCTAGCATTTTACTAAAGACTATAGCTTGGATTTACATGTGGGAAACAACTCCCAAGAGCAAAATGAGGATATGGACTGAAGGGGCCTGGGATTAGGGTGGGACAATCCATTAAGGACTAGAAGTGAGGAATAGAGAGGGAGGGCAGCAGTAGAGCACAGGTGTGCCTGTGCCCATTATTCACCCCAGACTTCAGTCCTGGCTTAGTCTTAGGGTGAGGATGGGTGGAGGAGCCCGAGAGTCATACCGATGGAAGTGAACATGCCCTTGCTCATAGTAATGCTGCTGGACTGGAATCCCACTGGCCCTGGAAAGGGAGATGTAGGTAAAGTGTCAGCTCTCCAGTACTCACCAGCTTGGAAACTAGCAGACTCCAGGGAACAGCAGGTAACTGGGGAGACCTGAGCTCCTCTAGGAGCACTTGTCTGCCATATCACTATCTACTTGGGACTTGTACAGACAAAATTGGCCCTGGCTTTTTATTTCTGAAGGCTCTATTTTAGTCAGCCACTAGGTATAGACCTGCTACTCCTTTTTATGGGGACTTCCCAGATGCCAGGCAGGCAGCAGGATTGGCCAGCTGCCAGCATTTCTCACTTACCCTTAGGAGCAACACCTCCCACCAGCTGAGTAAACTTGGGCAGATCACTGCATCTCTAAGGGTCTTGGTCATTTTCATACCTGTGAAAGCCTGTACCATGTCCAGAAAAAGGGGAGCCTTGGGGAGTGTTGAGGAGATACCTACACTCGTGCACACCCAGGAAGTTGCCAATGCCATGGCCTGTCCCATGACCATAATTGAGTCCAACATCCCACAAGGCTTTGCGTGCAAAGGCTTCCAACTTTAGTCCTAGAAGAAAGATGACCCCCAGTTAGTTGGCTAGACCCCAGACTTGCTGACTGGGGTTCACCTTGCTCCTTCTTGCTTTCTTGTTTCAAAGCCAAGTACCAGGATGCCTGTGGAGAGGGGCTGCTGAGAGGCAGGTAAGCATGTACTATCTCCAGCACACCTAATATTTTTTCCCATTACTTGGGCTCATGACTCTACTACAATTTCTCCCCCATTCATCAAGATATTTCCTCCAGGAATCCTCTCCAAACTGAGCTACCCTTAGATTAAGAGGCAGGAGGCTTGGGTTCAAGCCCTGGTTCCCCTACTGACTCTCTGTGCAGCCTTGGGCAAATCACTTTATTTCTCTAGGCTGGATTTTTTTAATCTATACAGTATATGGGATGATGGTATAACAATCCCTGCCTCACCAGCCTCCCCAGGGTGGTGGTCTGGGTCTAATGAAATTAGTGCCTAAGACTCTGGATCCAGGCTGGTCTCAGAAACCTACCTGATGTATCAGCAGGAAAGATGAGTCTGGACAGATCAATATTTCCTATCAACACGCGGGTGTATGCCTCCTGATGAGAGAGAGGGAGAAGTGATGTGGCACACAAGAGGGAGAACCTGAGAGTTTCCATGTGCTTGGACTGTGCATATATGCAGGTATGTGGGCCCAGGCCTGTGGGGAGGGCAGTTGTTTTGAGGGAGGTGTATGTTCATGTTTGGTCATATAGGCTCTGAAAGATGGCCAGAGGAGGCTAAGGGGGATCTGCCCAAAGATGGGACTTGGTCCATGCAGTTCTCTTTGGCTGGTCCACTATATACTTGTAAATAATGGTGAGCTGAGGCAGTGACAGCAGGGGCTTGGAAAGCAAACTCCTTGAGTTGGAATCCTGATTTCGCTACTCACAAATTCTGAGACCTTGAGCAAGCAACTTTAATCTCTCTGTGCCTCACTTTAATCATCTATAATAGGACAATCACAGTACCAGCTCATAATGTTGCTGGGAGGAGTAGGGAGACTCATGCACATAAGGTGTTCCAAACAGAGTAAATACTCAAACTGAAGTCAGTGTCCTTATTACCATTATCATAATCATCCTTTAGTTTTCTTAAGATTTTAAGTTTGGGTTGGGGTCTGATAATCTGGCAAGTCAGCCTTGTTTGCTCAGGGCTGTTTATTTTGTGGAAAAAGAAAGAAAAGTAGGCTGACAGCAGCTTCTTTTCCTGGTTACTCCCTGTGGCAACATGGTGAGTCCTACTCACATCACACACATGGGCTTTTCGTCTCAGGCAATTTGGGGCAGTGGACTTAACCCACTAAACTGAGCTCCTTGAGGCCTAACCAGTGTTGGCTTTTTCTCTGTTTCCAGCACAATGCCTGAGCCATAGTCTACTTGCTGAATGCATGAATGCAGCTCCCTGTACCCTACATTTCCCAGAGGCTCCTAGTGCACATAGATGAGGTCCCAGCTTCTGCAACAGGCAGACAAGCCCTTACTACATCCTGAAAAGCTACAGCTCCTTTCTACCTCTGAGACTTTGCTTGAGCCATTTCTCTTCCTGGAATGTCTTTCTTCCTCCTTTCTGCTGAGCACAGGGGCTAGGCACACAGCACCAAGTAAATATTTGTTCATTGATTTACTGAAGTGGAATGATGATAAGCTTGGGCACATCTAAACGAATGCCATTTACATCATGGTTGTGTACTAATTTCAATGACAGTGCACAAGTAGCCACATAGATTGTGAAGTTTTGTTTGTGGCTTGAAACATCTCTGGGGAAGTACCTGGGAGTACTGGGTTTTGTGGTACTAACTTGCTATGTGAACAGGGGGAAATTATTAACCTCTCTGGTCCTCAGTTTTAGATTTTATAAAATGAAAGGGCTCTTATTAGAGTGATTTCTTGGGTGTCCCTTGAATGAGGATGGGTAGAGTACCTTTTGGAAAGCAGAGGGGGTGCCCCAATGGACTGTCCTGGTGATGTCTGTGGTTCCATCCCTGTGTAAAAGGAAAATCAACATGTCCAGCTCTGCTAATACCTCGGAGTAGGGATCATGGCTGTGTGCTTCCTGTGTGATTTTCATGGGGATTTGAGTGGCAGGGCTGGGGCAGGGGTGGGGTGGGAGGTGAAAGGAAGAAGATGGCTGCCATCGTCAAATGCTCATTTTCAGCATTTATGCATGAAGGCTCTCTGCAAAGTTATCAGGTGCAAATCACTATATTTTCAGGCAATCTTGATTTCCCACAAACATACTCTAAATCCATGCCTCCCTCCCTATTTTGGCTGTTTGTAAACTTTGGTTTGCTTGGGTCAGGCTGACTCTAAAAGCAGGGTTCTTGCAGGTTTTGATTGAAATGGGGGGGATTGTCCAATTTTTACAGATGGGGAAACTGAGGAACAGAGCAAGCGTAACACACACATTCAGATAGTTATTTACCATCTATAGAATACTTCTGGCAGCTCACTGTGAAGGGAGACTATCTCTCCCTGATATCTCCATTTCACAGATGAGGCAGTTGAGGCCAGGAGGCCATGTCCCTCTCTGAGCCTTAGTGAGGCCAGACCTGCAGCAAGCACTCACTCACTCTCCACATATTTGCTCCATTGTAAACATGGATCTGACCCAGGAATTTGCTCAGAGTCCCAGTGAATTGAAGCCAGACACCAGAAGCCAAAAAGTCTGACTTTCAACCCCAGCTGCAGCTGTTCTCTCAGGATGGCCCATGTGGCTACCCCTGGGGGAGGGGGAATGGAGAAATGGTCCCAGAGCCCTGGGGACTCCTCATTGGGAACAGGTCACAGGGTGTGGCAGATTTCCTCAGAAGGAGAGAAAAAGTGAGGTGACAGTTTCCCTGGCCTCACCCTGTTCTGAGTGCACCCCAATCCAACAGTGCCCTACAAATTCACTTCCCCTTTGCATATTGGCTGTATCCAGTACACAAAGAGCCACACTGGTGAGTAAGAAAGGCTGCTAGGCTGAGTGCTTGCTGTGCTGGTTCCCAGAGCTGTACTTAGAACATGCCAGGTGTCTTTGTCATTAGCACATTCACCATTTCTACAGGATAGAGGATGGCAAACTGTTCAAAATTATTCCTTACTCTTGCATCAGTTCTGGCACCCCATCTTCCCCACCCCCATCCAAGCTTCCCACAGTCTACTTACTTTCTAGGATCAGAAGGGAAATTCTCCCAGCTCTTCTCAGCTCAGCTCTTGTGTGAATGATTGGTCACATATTTGGACGCAATGGAGTTAGCCTATTCTGCATGGACATCATATCTGGGTTTTCTGGTTATGCATTGTGTAGGGGTAAAACATCTAAAGGGATGTTATTCACTTTATGGTTCTTTAATAATTTAAATGATAGCGCATAGGTGGACACACAGATTGTAGAATCCTGGTGCTGGGGGACAGCATCCTCTTACATAGGAGGTTGTGCATGCCCTACATGTGGTTTTGCATGCACTCAGAGGAGCATACACACATTTCTACTCACAGACACATATCTATGCTGATGGGTGTGCCCTGTCTCAACTGTGCCTTGGGTGTTCCCTTTGGTTGCTTTTCTTGCCTATCTGTTGCTTTCAGAGGCTCAATTCTGACTCCACTCACTGACATAGTCATCTCACCCATCCAATTGGGAGGGAAGGGGGCTGAGGAGAATACATGGCATTGGAGGTGTAGGGGCTGTGTCCAGGGTGTGCATGAGTGTGTGAGAGTATGGCTGCACTGTTTGTGCAGCCAGACAGGGCTGCTAAATATGACTGTTCAGACTGTGTAATAATATTTGGGCTTAAAACATTTTATTTGAGCAAGAGGAGTCTTTTCCTGCTTCCCACTGAGGTGCTGCATGCACAACCCCACTGTTTTGGTCTCTGTGTGTTTCCTACTGTACACAGCCCCTTCTCCAAGTGTAAAAATGGGCTCATTCAATGCAGGTCTCTCCTTTCTCAGATGAAGAATCTGTGCCTAGGAAGGGACAGCTTTGGCCAGCTTTTGACCAGCCCAGGGTGTCTGCATTGAGATAGCTGGGCCAGGGCATGGTGGAAGCTACTTACCAGTATTGTCCCCCAGAATCCACCAGGTACATCTCATTCGAGGACAGATTGCGGTGTGCTTCCTTGGTTGGGCTAAGGATGGGAGAGATGCTGAGAAAAGGAGCAGCCTATCTCTATGCTGGGTGGGGTGGGGATCCTGAATGAAAGCAGAAGAATTCCCCCTCACCCCTGGGAGTTAGACTCCTTTGGAGAAGTCAGTCTCCAAAAGGACCCCTAGGAAAGTTCTCAGCTTCTGCCACATATGTCCTCAGCATGTATCTGTTTATACTGCACTTCACAAACAAGGTCCTGGTCTCCAGGGAGGATAGAAGGAATGCCCAGAATGTGGGAGCTGAGAGATAGAAAACACCCACTGTAGTCATCTCTTTTTATATAAGGAGAAACCAGTCTGCAGAGGCCAAGGGGGATGCAAAAGGCCACAATGTAAAGCTGGGAGGGAGCCAGGTCTGGACTCTCTCTAACTTCTTGCTGTGTCCTAGAGCAGAGGGCTCTGAAAAGCCAGGGTGCAGAAAAGAAGGGTACCCAAGGATGGGAGTGGGGAGCAAGGTTTTGTAGGGCCAAGGAGTTCCTACCTAGGCCAAGACAGATGAGGGCTTGTGAGATGCCAGGGAAGGGAATTATGGGATAGGCCAAGCCAGCTCTTGGAGGGTATCTGACCTATGCTTGCTGCGCCCGTGCCAGGTTGAGGTGTTTGGACAGCTTGATCCCCAAAATTTCATCGAGTAGGCCTACAGGTATTTTTCCCCCTATGGAGCCAAACATCTGGCCAGCCTACATCTTGGGCCCCCCTTAGTTGGTTCAGAATGAGTGAGCAGGCTTTTCTCCCCATGTGTTTGTGAGCTTTAAAAATTAGCTAACGTAAATAACTCACAGGACACCAAGGAAAAGTATCCATCAACAGTCCTGCATCCCTTCCAGATCCGTTAGCTATAAGCACTCAAAGTTCCAGCCTCCTGGGGGGAAATCGCTCAGGCCTTTTAATTCCAGGGACTCCCAACTCATCCACTGGACTCCACTCCCCACCCATAACCTCCACGGTGCTAAAAGCCTCAAAACTTTAATATGGACTCAGGTCCTAGATCATTCCCTCCTCCACCTCCATACCCCTTGCACATACTCTGGGATTCCCCCCACAGAGCCCTAGAAAATTTTTTCTCCTCAAGTACCTGTAGTGGGCCATGGCAGCATTTAGACCACTAGCAGAGATGGTTTTGAAACTGGGTCCAGAAAAGAACTCTTCTTCCCTGAAAAGTGCAAGGCAGGAATAGTCAATAAATGAACCCATTCATACCTAACTAGGGTAAATGAAGGTCACAGCTGCATCTACCTCTGCCAGACTCCCAGCCTCACCTTTTGGTTCCATCTCCCCAAGCCCTGACTTGTCACTTACAGAACACTCAAAGTTAGAGATGGAAGAACTATAGACACCAGTTATTCTTCCTCTACCTCCATTTTACAGATGGGGAAACCAAGGCCTCTATGACTCACAGTGTGTTCGTGGTAAAGCAAGAGTGAAGAAACTAGTTCCCTGAATTTAAAAACTTCTCCAGCCCAGGAGCTGCATCTTACACCTCAAACCTACAGTCTGCCTATGGCCTGGGCCAAACATGTCCTCAGGAAATCTCCCTCCTCAAGTTGATATCCTCAAGTTATCCAGAGGCCAATAAACCTGAACAAGCTTCTCCAAGGGAAAACGGCCCATGCCTGAAGCAGACACTTGGGGGCGTGGTTGGGTTGTAGCCCTTGAAGTCTGATTGCCATTGGGGGCTGGAGAATGTCATCCAACACCCCATGCCCATCTACAGGACCACCCAAGAACCTGTCACTCCTTGTTCCAAAGAGGTCCACAAATACAAGGAGGGTCTTCCTTCCCCTTAAGTAGGGATACCAAGCCCCCACCACCCCGTCCCCACAATAAAAGATAGTCAGCCATAAAGGATAGCTGTAGTCCTTCACCCTCGGAAGCTGTCCAGTCGCTCTGCCCCTGAGAACTCATTTACGGTGCCTTTGGGCACGTTCTTCTGTAGCCACACCAAGTAGCGGATCACGGGCACGGCATCCCGCACCTGGAGCAGGGCAAGCAGAGGAGACGGCTGAGGAAAAGTCTCAGTCAAGGCTTAGGGATCCACGAGATCAGGTGGCTGCTCTGGGAGCTGAACTTGAAGAACACGAGGTATTCACCGGCTATTTGATGATATTAAGGGATTCTTGTTACTGTTTATTTATGTGATCACAAGGTGGTCATGTTTAATTTACATAGTGCTTATCATTTAGAGGTAATTAGTGATATATTAACAGAAGAAAGGATATAAATAATATCTGGGATTTGCTTTAAGGTCACCCAGCAGCAGAAGGCAGGGAGTAGAGGAGGGGAATATGGATTTGCAGATAAAATGCGATTGGCCATGACTTGATGATGGCTGAAGCTTGATGATGGTACATGGGGATCATTATGCTATTTTCTCCACCTTCACGTATGTTTAAGATTTTCCATAAGAAAAAGTTTTCTAAAATTAGGTGCTTTATCCTTATTTTCACAGGTATATTTAAAAAAGTTAGCCATTTTCTTGCCAGGGTGAGAAAATCATTACAGTGAACACTTATTTTAACACTTAAAATGTGCCATATGGTGCTCAAAGCAATATATATATATATATGAGTATATCATTTAATATAATAATTATGTGCATATAATTTCATATGTATATAATTTATCTAATATATGATGATTACACATTTATAGAATTATATATACACATTATATGTATTTAAATGTGTATGCATATACTCATTTACTTAATATATGATTATGTATTATATATTTTTATATTATAATGAATATAGTTATTTTTAAGACTTTATTTATTTTTAGAGAAAGGGGGAGGGAGAGAGAAGGAGATGGAGAGAAACACTGATATGTGAGAGATACATCGATAGGTTGCTTCTTGCACACCTCTGACGAGGGACCTGGCCTGCAACCCAGGCATGTGCCCTGACTAGGAAGTGAACCAGTGACTTTTCTGTTCACAGGCCAGCATTCAATCCACTGAGCCACACTAGTCAGGGTTTATAATGAATATATTTAAAATATTTAAACATATTAATCATGTATTAATAGTTATTATATACAGTCAGTCCTCCATAGACACAGGCTCCATATGCACAGATTCAACCAGCCATGGATCAAACATATTTGAAAAAATTTCAGCCTTGACTGGTGTAGCTCAGTGGATTGAGCACAGGCTGCGAACCAAAGTGTCACAGGTTCGATTCCCAGTCAGGCCACATACCTGGGTTGCAGGCCACGGCCCCCAGCAACCCCACATTGATGTTTCTCTCTCTCTCTCTTTCTCCCTCCCTTCCCTCTCTAAAAATAAATAAATAAAATCTTTAAAAAATTTTCAGAAAGTTGATCCCTAAACAATACAGTTATAACAATTACAGGATGGTGCAAAAGTAGGTTTACAATTGTTTTTATGGAAATAATACAATAATTAATAAATAATAGTACAAGAATACACTCTGTGTTCATGTACTCACAACTGTAAACTTACCATTGCCCCACCCTGTATTTATACCACATTTGCATTGCATTAGGTATTGTAAGTAATCTAGAGACTGTTTAAAGTATATGGGAGGATATGTGTTGGTTATATGCAAATACTATGCCATTTTACATAAGGGACTTGAGCATCTGCAGATTTTGGTATCTGAGCAGGTCCTGGAACCAATCTTCTGTGGATATCGAGGGATGACTGTTTTACTTATATTATAATATATGTGTTTTATATATACATAGTCTATATAGTATAATACATACATTGTATATTTATGTACATTTATTTAATCTTCAAAACAACCCTCTGCTGTAGGTTACTATCATAATCCTCATTTTACAAATGAGGCCCAGAGAGATGAAGCAACTTGCCCAAGGTCATCCAGCTAGGAGGTAAGTGGAGGACCTGGGGTTTGAACTCTGATATCCTAACTTTAGGGCTTGTGTTCTGAAACACTGTATCATGTTGGAAGTAAGGGAGTAAAGCACTGGTGAATGCCCAGAATTCTGTGTCCACTTCTGTTTCAGTGAAGGGGCTTCTTTAGGCTCCCCCTGCAGGGCCTTCTTTCTAACCCATCAGACTGGGAGCTCCAAAAAGGCTATTGTGCCTGCCCATGGACTTACGTGGCTGTCCCTGAGGAGGTCCTGCTCCTTGCTGTTTTTCACTGCCTTGGTTATCATCACTGGTGAGTAGGTTTCTGCTACAACTTTATCCTGTCATAGGCAGAGAAGAAGAGACCTGGGAACCTTTTCCAGGGCACAGTGGTATTTGAAAAGGATTAGCTGAAAAGCTCTGCTAAGAGGAGACTTGCCCATTCCTATGGTGGCAATGACTTTTCCTTATGTTCTTTCTGACTACGCAGGTCTTTCCTAGTCTTACACAGCCAGCTTAATCTTCCCTCCCTCCCTGCCACTGGATCATTCCCTGCCTCTGGATCCCACCAGCACTCTGGGACATACCAGATCCTGGTCTCTGCCAGTCACGGGATATTTTGACAGCATGAGTTTCCTGCATATAGCATTCCCTAACATCTGCCATTGACTGAGTGCCTGCTGTGTGTGAGGCATTGAGTTTTACACACACTATATCCTCTGAAGCTCCTCAGAGCAACTCCTCTGAGGTTGGGACTCTTATCACCATTTTATAGGTGAGGTAACAGAGGCTCAGTTTGGCTAAGCAGTTATCCAAGGTCATTGCACAGCCACCTCGGAGCAAAGCCAGGATTCAAGCTCAGGTTTGGCTACTTCAAAACCTCTGCTCTACCAGGCTGTACTCCCTCTCTCTTCCTTGACTATCTCTGAATTTTCTGTGGGTAGACATCCAGTTTTTTTTCCTTCTCTTCCTAGGGAGGCCTAAAAGGGGGCTTACTGCACCATTGTTGACTAACCAACTGCCTAAATGACCAAGGAGCTGTGGCCTCACTTTAGATGAGACTTATCAGGGCTAGAGTGGGGCAGTGCCTGGCTTGGGTTGGGGCCTGGCAAACCCACCTCAGGTATCACTTTGTAGAGTGCATACATAGTATTGCTGGTCCCAATCCATATCCTCACGGCCCCTGAGGCATAGGCTTGGACTTTGTCATAGACTTGGCTGTAATTTTCGAGTTGCACACACATGGGGTCTGTACAGCTGGAGTTCAGATACTGCAAGGTCTTGGAGTTAATGCGACTCTTGTCTACAAATAACCTGGGTAGGGAGGCAAGACCGGGGTGGGGGGTCCTGAGAGTCTCTAAGGACAATGCAAAGGACCAGAGTCCCCTTTTTCTGGAGGTCAGGGAGCAGAGTACACCAGATTTGGAGGAGGTGGGAATAGGAGGCAAAGGGTCAAGAAAAGCTCCAAGGTGATAGGGAGTCTGTATATTGGGGTGGGGTAAGTGGTGGAGCATAAAGGGGTGGAAATTGGAGGAATGCCACCACAGCAAGCAAAGGAAAAGGCATACCTGATGGAAGAGTTTGTGAGCAGTGTGTAGGAATAGAAGAAGGGGTTGTAAAGGATGTCACTACTGCGCAGATTGAAGAGCCCTGGAGGAGAAGATGATGAGGACCATTTATGAGCCTGAACTGCCTGAGGCCAACACATTTGATGCTACTGTTACACTGTTTGCTTAGGCACCCTAAAGATTGCCAGCAGCATACATGCATCATCTACCTTTGCATATTTCTTAGTATTTGTGGGTGGGTGTGTCTTTGAAGCAGGGATGAGAATTATGAACCTTTTGTCCTAGAAAAATACAGATACTCAGCCAGCAGCCAGCACATAGTTTCAGTGGTTTCCCAGATTAACTGAAGTATAGAGCTGGGGTCAGGAAAGAAACCTTGAGTCACATAGGGACAGAACAGAGCTGCACTAGCTGCTAAAGCTGGGTATGTGGGTGCCATGGGATGGTGGCTGGGTTCCTGGGAAGTGTTTGTTAGGATTCTTCCCATTCATGAGACAGGAGCCTTTGCTACTGTGGTCAGGCCATTCCTCCAGCGGCCTGGAGGCTGGCCCCAGCTTGTCCTGGGCTTCCTTGTTGCCTTATTCAGTAGACATGATCTCCTCCCCACTCCCCTTCAAAGGGCCAAAATAATTTCAGGGCTGTATAAATGTAACTACTCCTTAACCATTAAGGAGTTGAAATTACATTCGATCCTTTGAAGACAATTGCAAAGCTGATATGGCCCCTGGTGAAAATGAGTTTGACACCCCTGCCATAGGCCATGGCCATGGATCTCTCAGAACTAGTGGGTACCTTGTAGTTGGGGGAAGAGTCCTATGCTTACGGGCCCAGTAGGCTTGGGGGTTAGGGAAACCCAGGTGCCACACATGTCTGCAAATCTGTACTCACAGGCTGTCTCATCAAGCATTGACAGAAGCACAGCAGTTGGGGCCTTGGGATGCTTTTCCATCTGGCTGCGGATGCTAGATACTTTCTCCTGCCAGGTGCTCCCTAGAAGCAAAGGAGCCCAAAGAAAGCATGAGTAATATACCTTCTCTTTGACACTCTTTCTGAGGAGGCTCTCTTAGGGCAATACTTTTTCATTTCTTTAAAAGCAGTAAAACTCTTTTTTCAAACAAACTTCTACTTGTGTAGTTGTTAGGGATATGGGCTCTGGACCCAGACTATCTGGGTTCAAATCATAGCTCTGTCATCAGTAACTGGGTGCTTTTGGGCAAATTAGCGCCTCTGCATCTTATTTTGTACATGAGTAAAATAAGAATGGATCATAAAGATAGTATCATTAGGGTTGTTATGGTGATCAAATTAATTCATATATTTTTTAAAAAATTCATTGAATTTATTGAGGTGACATTGGCTAATAAAATTAAATAAGTTTCAAGTATACACTTCTATAATTCATCATCTGTATATTGAATTGTGTGTTCACCACCCAAAGTCAAGTCTCCTTCCATCACCATGTATGCCCCCTCTACACTGAATTGATACTTATAATGCACGTGGAATGATGTCTTGGGGTATAGTAAGACTGGCATAACTTTCTGATCAATAAATATGCATGCAGTGTCTTTGGTGGGCCTGGATGGGAGTAAAAGGCAGAAAACTGTACTTGAACAACAATGAAAATAAAATAAATAAAATAAATAAAAAATATGCATGCAGAACCGAGATTAAGAGAGCGGTGCTACTTGAGGGGCAAAGGAATAGGGCTGGGCCATGTGTAAGCCTCGTTCCTGCAGTAACCCCAGTGCTTAATCAGCCATAGTTCTGTGCTAAACACGTCATATACTTTGTTTTAATTCTTATTTGGCTCATTTTACAGAGTCTTAGGGGAGGCAAAGTGACATATCTAGAGCCTTATAGCGGGCAAGGGGTAGAGCTGAGATTTGAACCCAGTACATTTGAGTACATGGCTCACCCTCTTAATCTGTACAGACACTGGACTATCTTGCTAACATTGTCAGTTTCTAAACCTGTCCTTAAACTCAGTGTCACAGAGCTTTCCTTTCTGGGACACTTGTATCCTGATTCTAGGACTTTAGTTTTCATGTGTTATTTTTGTTCCCTGCAAAGAGAGAGTCTAAAGAGTCTCCCTCTACACAGGGCTAGAAATTTACTGGCAGAAGGTCATAAACTCTTAATAATGTCCTAGTTGGGCTCAGAGATTAGCATAAATAACTTAATGCTATTAAAAAACTTTATGCAGATAGGTAAAATGATTCAACAAGAAACAAAGCTTTGGGTATGATACTTTTTAAGATTCATTTTATTTTATTGTGTTAAAATACACATACCATAAAATTTGTCTTTTTAACCATTTTAAAGTGCACAATTCAGTGGCTTTAAGAACATTCACAAGATTGTGCAACCACCACCACTATCTAATTCCAGAATATTTTCATCATCCCCAAAGGAAACCCTGTAGCCTTTAAGCAGTCAGTCCTCATTCCCTCCTTCCCCCAGCCACTAGAAACCACTGATCTGCTTTCTGTCTCAATGAATTTGCCTCTGCTAGATATCTCATAGAAATGGAACCATACAATATGGGGCACTGCCTGACTGGCTTCTTTCCCTTAGAATTGTTTTCAAGGTTTATGAATGTGACACTTTTGAAACAAATAATGAAAGTAAATTTAAAGTGTTTGATACATACAAGTATCTTTGAGTAATTAACTCTTCATGTTTTTGCCCTTTTTACCCCTTTGAAACCTATGAGTTGCTGTAGAAACAGACTCTCCTCTCTGTAACCTTAGAGACTCAAGAACTTTGAGTCTCTTGCTTGAGGGCTAGCAGCCTACAATGGCTCAGTTTCCCCTCACTTGTGGAAAGTGACAAAACTCATGCAAATTGAAAAAAAAAAACACACGCAAATTGTCTCCCAGTTCCTGGGAGGTTTTTCTCTTTATCCCTTCCTCCCCTTCCCGACGTAACTGTGCCCTTCTTTATCTGAATGAATTAAGTTTTATTTTTGATTGAATAGCCTTGGATAGCAAGTTTCTTTAAAAAGTGTCAAGATACAGAAAGAATGATTCTGCAAGTTACATCAGAATGGACAGGACAAAGAAAATTGGACACAATTTTAACTCATTTCATCAGACTGCTATTTTGAAATTTCCATCCTGCTTTTTGACTCCTTTCCAAACAACAAAAGTACATGGACCTTCATGTGGAAAGGGACCTCTCAAATTGCCCAATATTCCTAGGAATCCAAGTCCATTGGCTCATTCAGGATTCCCGGGGGGAAGGTAAGAGACGTGGTAGCCAAGAAACTGATTCAGAGTCAGTAGCCTGATCCTGCCAGGATTTTAGTTACTACTTACAAGAATCTTAGAGTATAGTGCTCTTTTATGACATATTTACATGGTGTCAGCAGGGTCAAGATTATTGATGTCAGACCTTTTGGGGTCAGTTAACTTTCCTTTGTGGTCCAGCCATAACCCTAACCTTAATCTGTGCCACAGACTTACCCCAAGTTTATTTACTCACTTTGTCCATCCCGGCTCACCCAACCCCAGCAATCACAAATCTAAATTCCTCATCACGGGAAGGCTGGAAGTCAAGGTTTGAATGATTCATTATGAGCTGGTCTTCAATACCAGATAAGCAACTCACATCGTGTTTTTTCTCTCTTCAAAAGAGTGTGTTATTTTTCATCTTTCTCTGACTTTCTTGTTTTCTCCATCCCTGCTCCCTCTTGCTTCAAGCCTAACACTCTTTATCTAGCATGTTCTAAATATGGTCTGAGGACCTTTTGATTCAGACTCAGTTTTGAAAAGGCCAAGAAATCTGCATTGTAAACAAGCATCCCAGGCAACATGAAGGTTCGAGGTCCATTGCTTTGTTACTTCTTAGGAAAAACATTTTCAGCCAAAGTAGCAGCAGCAGGGACCCGTGTTGCTACATGTTACGAATGAGAGTTGGCTCTCATTCATAATTACCTGTGAATTTCTCCTGCAGGAAATAAATGGGCTGGTTTGGAATTGGAGGTCTCTTGGACCCCCATACCAGGTCCACAAGGTTGGTTTCAATGGAGACTAGTTCTCTGCCAGAACCCTTGAGAGCCATGTCATAACTCTTCCAAGTTCCTGCAAAGAAAGGAAGAAGTCACTTGTTCTCTGCTCACTTACACATCAGAAAAAATCACGACACAATTTTCAGGAACAATTAGTCCTTATCTACTCTGTCTCCTGTTCTGCTCCTGCAGCCCCAGCTGCCCAGAGCCTGTGCAAGCAGTATGGCCCTCTCAGTCATGTACTCTCACCTTCCTCTTTCCACTTCCAAAGCCTAATTTCCCTGAGCCCACCCCAATGCTGTCTACAGCCAATTGGTTAAAGTCATTAAGTGCCAATGGCTGTGGGGCCCTCTTTTGGTACTATTCATTTTATTTTTTCATTTTTAAAAAAATCCTCATCCCAGAATGTTTTTATTGATGTGTGTGTGTGTGCATGTGTGCGAGAGAGAGAGAGAGAGAGAGAGAGAGAGAGAGAGAGAAAGGGAGAGAGAGAGAGAGATGAGATAGAAACATTGATCGGTTGCCTCCCATATGCACCCTGGCTGGGAATTGAGCCTGCATCCTTTTCGTGTACCAGACAACACTCCAACCAACTGAGCCATCTACCCAGAGAGATACTATCCATTTTAGCTGAACTTCAATGACATATCCCAAAGGAATGTTGATGTTCATGTCATTGTAAATGTTGTCAAAGAAGCCATTTTTAACTTGGAAACCTTTACTGCATATTTATGAGGTCTCCATCCTTGGCGTTAGGCTGGCCAGTCAGCTGGGGCCCCAGAGCTCAGGAAGTTGTATTTCTGGAGGGAGAGGACTGTGCTTCTGTACTTAAAAGCCCTCTCAACTCCTCTGATCCTTCCAAGCTGCATTCCAGGAGAGGGTCTACCAAGTGATTCTAGAGCCCTAATTGGTAGAGTTCTAGGTCACAGAGGATTGGTCTGGGTTCAAGTAAAACCTAGCCTATTTATCTGCTAGATCTTAATACTTCTCTGAGTCTTTTAGGTTGTGTCTCTGTACTCATGACTTTAAAAATATGTAACCATTCTTTGAAATATATTTTCATTACATAATCCATGAATACATTTTTGTTACAAAATATTCTACAACCACAAGTTCAAACACTCTACCTTTATAGTCACCCTACCCTTCCTTCTATGAAGGTGTTTCTTTACATCCCAAGGAAGCTTAGTCACCCTCATTGGTGAAGACATATATAGGGAATAGGGGAAGAACTTACCAATGGAGAAGAGGAGGGGATCGAAACCCACATGTTCTCCAGCGGGAATCTCAGTGAGGAGCCAGCTGACAATGGGGGCACTGCCAACTTAGAGAAAGATAGGAAGAAACAGAGATCACCTCCAGGGCCAGCACCAGTTCCTCCAGTCAGATTTCTGCCTGTGACAGCTGCATCATGTGTGTCTTCCTTGATAGCAGCCTTGAAGTTTAGGGATTGCCCTGAATTTCCCCTGCTTTCCATAGGGTCCCAGCATAACCTCGGATATATCCCCTCACCTGTACATCCCTGAATTTAGTTTGGGTTCCAGGGCTTGGGGGACAAATCCATGTGGCCCTTTTACCTTCCTTATGGAGTTCCCAATTGCAGTCCATCTCCTGCTCAGCCTGGATCCAGTAGCGACTGTCAGTCCAGAGACCTGCTTTCCTCATGGTCACTACTGCAGTTCCTGGGGCAGAACAGATAAACTTGGAGGTGAGGGTAAAAGTGAGGGATGTGGTTATTTTAGTGCATGTTCAATATAGTGCTGGCTCTAAGAATGTCACAGGGGTCTCTAGAAAGAGTTTCTCTCCTCCATTGGAAGGAAATGAGGCAGGAGATGTAAAGAGAGCCTTGATGGAAGCCAGCAGAAAGGGTGCCCTGCTTTGTGTTGAGGGCCTCTCCTAAGGGATCCATTAAGAGTTCTAATAGGAGAAGTGGGTGGGGTCTGCTTTTGGCAATTCAAAAGAGTCCATGCTGCATGTGAGTGCTCTCAGGAAGGATGCTGCAGTCAATATCAAGACTCATTGGCTTAGAGGGACACCAAGCCAGGGGCTTAGTTGAGGAGAGGCAGAGAAGCCAAATCCAGTAACTTTGGCAAGAAGAAGGATCTATGATAGGCAAGGCAGCTTGAAGCCCAGAGGATGAATGTTTAAGGATCAGCAAGGAACCTTGCTTTTCATTCAAGGGGCCAGGGTCAATGTAGGAGGTTCCTTCAGAAACTGGGACCCTATGTAAAGTTTCTACATTTGTATCTCATTTGGCCATGTGAGGTGATTTTTTTTTCTGTAAAAGGACCAGCAAAGCAAAACTTTGTCCCCAAGTGAGGCACTGTGTGAAGGGAATAAGCAGGCTCTTAGTGGCTAGACATAGCAACCATTCCAGAAAAGAAGCCCAGGAAGTGCTAGACTGGGCCTGGCTGTGGCAGAGGCAGTGAGCATGGGAAGGAAGCCAGGGAGGGCTGTCTGCCTCATGCAGGAGTGTGGCTGGTGAATTATGAGATGTGTGCTCTGGGGAACCTGATGGGGCACCTGCCCTGGTGACACTTTCTCAAATGGTGGAGGGGAGGCAGAGTAGAAAGGGTTTACTAGATACTACATCCCGGGGTCCAAGCTGCTGAGAACTAGCCACATCAGGGCATCTGTGACCACCTCTGAATCAACCAACAGAAGCAAGGAAGGCAGGGTAATGGTTGTTACCTGAAGATCCTGTAAAGCCTGTAATCCATCTAAGCCGCTTGTCATGTTCACCAATGTACTCACTCTAGGAAACGAATAACACCATTGTTAGCTTTTTTCATGAACTCAGACCCCATATGGAAGGCTTCAAACCACATCCCAGTTCTTTTTGGTCATATTTAACTACTCCTACAAGCCCAGGCATGCTAGGCACCTCTTCCAGGAAGCCCTCTGGAACTTTCCACAGCTCTTAGGATTTTTCCTTTGAACAGCCATATCTCTTAGAGTCTAAACCCCACATCTATCACTGCACTGACTATTCTGCAAAGGCCAGAATGCAAATTCTGTGAAGTCTGGGAGCATGTTTTTGGTTCTCCTGGGTCCTTCCTTCCAGCTGTCCCCCTCATGCCGCCCAATCTAGCATTGAACACTGAGTATATAAAAAATAATTTTTGCAGAGGGCTTTACACATTATTGTATTTTATCCTCATAATCCTCAGGCATAGATTTCATTATTCCTATCTTGCAGAAGGGAAAAACTGAGGCTCAGAGAAGTTTGGACACTTACTTAAGGTTCTTTGTCTTTCGCAGCATGTGGGGAAATTAATTTAAGTACTCTTATTGACACTAAAGATTCCTCCTCTTCCAAGTGGGCTGGTGTTGGAAAGGTGGGTGAGGTGGAGGGGGAAGCAGTAGTAGGAAAGGGTGGGATGAGTGGGCAGGGGTTCTTCTTTGGGAAAATCAATTCTTCTCCAATCCATCTTGTTTCCTATATGCTCCTCCTCCCCAAGCCTATACCCCAGATTCATGCAGTCTGGGGTTGTGGATAATTTCCATGCTCCACCCATTAGGTTATGTGAATAGCTGAACAGGAAGGAAGCTTAGCATTTTTCCAGTTCAATTCCCAGCTCACATTCTAACCTCCTAGGGGAGGGTACCCTAAGCATTCATTCTGAATTTGCCATCTAGGAAGTGATCAAAATCCATTCTGAATTTGTTTATAGTTTTATGGCTTGAGGTCAAGATTGGCAATGTCTTCTCTCCTATGTAATGGGTTACATTCTTTCAGCTGCCCTAAACTACCATGTCCAAGCTCTCCACTTCCTTCCCTTTGCCTGTCAAATACTTCCTCTGCCTTCATCTCCTGAGTCTTAACAATTTGTTTGTGGCCTGTTCTCATAGCACCCCCCCCAGGGTAGCAGAAAGGGCAAGGGTGGGGGTAGAGCCATTCCTTACCATGTGGGCATCTGTGTTCGGGATGATGTAGGCAGAGAGATTATTTGTGCGCATCTGCTGGCGAAGGGCTATGAGCTGCTCTGTGGTATTGACCACAGTAACTGGAAGGAACTGACACAGGACAGGAAGACACCAAGACACACACATAGACACATATTGCTTAGAGAAAATGACACATGGGCCCCCAGCATCCAGAGGAGCCACCAGCCTCTTCTTAGGCAGGGATTATGGGCTGGTAGGGTCAGGAGGCTGGACCAGTCTGGAGAAGAATGGGGCAGCAGCTGATGCTGTGGGTTAATCTAGATTAAGGTGCATGAGTTGAGTGTAGATGAAGTATTGAAGAGCTTGGAGAGGGATCCTTTGTGACAGTAATGGGACCTGAGTCTAGGATGGAGGTATGGGTGATAGTTGCAGGGGAAAGTCTCTTTGCATACCTTGGAGGTAGCATTGCTAATTTACCAAATAAAAAAATACAGGATGCTTACCCAGTCACATTTGAATTTCAGATAAACAATGAATAGTGATTTAGTATAAGTATGTGTCATGCACTATTTGGGGCATACTTATATAAAAATATTACGCATTATCTGAAATTCAGATGTAATTTGGCATCTTGTATCTCATCTGGCAACCCTACCTTGGGGACTTTTTCAAGTTTCCAGTCACTGGTCTCAAATGGTGCAGGAGGGTGCATGAGTACCCTCAGGGTTTTGGGACATTGTCCAGAAAGATTCCCTCTAAGCTAGACATTTTTAAAAAGGATGCTTTATGTCTAAAATAAAGTATGGGAGTTATTTATTTTGTTTTGTTTGCCCTCTATTCCACAATATAACCATGTTTGTTTTAATGTAAAAGTAATGTGTTTGGCCCACCCACCTGCCTGCCCCAGTGGTCTCATAAAGTTGACAGTGCAAGCAGATGTACTCCTGAAGCTTAGTGGATGCTGGAAGGCTCACTAGCTCTCTCACCTCTTCACCTATTCCTGCTTGGGGAAGCTCTTTCACCCTATTCTGGTTGTGGAAAGAATCTCCAGCCAAGTAGCTGATGACTTTTCAGCTCCAATTTATTAGGCCTTCTCCAGGTCTTCACATCTTAGACTTTCCTCTCTTGCCCTCCCATTGGCTCTTCTAACCTGTCATCCTTCATCCTCTCATCAGTGCCTCCCTTTTCACTGTACCTCTAGAATTCTTGTTTTCTTTCCTCCCATCCTCCTTTTGGCTTCTGACTAAACTCAGCCAAAGCTTAGCTAGGGGCCTCCCACTCTCCTTATTCCCCCTCTTCCCTCTCTCTAATGGGGTTGTTCAAGTCCAAGCCAGGAGAGAAGTAGATAACTTGTTGTGGGAATGGGTGGGAAGGAGGGGTGAGGGGCAGATATCAGACACCTGAGAATGTGCTGCCCTTCCTGAAGGATGTTAATCAGAAACAGTGGCTCCGAACTCCAAAAATCAAGAGATAGGTTTGTAGAGAGAGAAAATAACAACTGAATCAATAGGAGAAGGGGAAGATAATGGGACCTGTGGGTCAGGGCTAGGGTAAGGGCTGGGGTGGGCTGAGCCAGGGCCTCACATGAGGGGTGGTTGAACAGTTTCTCATGTCTTCTCTTCTTGTATTCACTGGCCTTGCATGGCCCCAGGCACAAACTAGAAACCAGGAGAAAAATCCAGGGTCAATTGGTGATCAGATAGTTCCTAGAAGGTGTAGGGACCTGTTCCCCCAACCCTCCTTCCTTTCCTGCAGGCCCTTTATCATTATGATGAGGTTCAACTCCCCTTGAGGATAAAAATAATCACATTTAATAGGAAATCAGGCTGAATTGGTTGGCACTCTGGGTCACAGTCAAAGAAACCTGATTCATTGACAAGTGATTGCCACTTTTAGAAGGGTTTTAGTGCTCATTAAATCAATTTTTTCCCTTCTAAGCTAATTGAGTCTATTCAGGGTCTACTGAACTGGAAAAGTTCTGTGTAAATTAAATTTTTGTAATCAAATTTTCTTTGAAATGCTCTAGAGGATCTCACTAAATAATCACCCTACTTTCATTTTACCCTTCTATAAATCTAATTTCATATATGTTGGGTTAACTTAAATTTAAGGCCCACTTGTACCATTTCTTATAATCCAAATCTCTGCCTATCATTCCAGGCTAGTTTTAGGCATGTAAGACAAGCAATCTCAGTCTAAAATCACCACCTGGTGGGGAAAGGTGGGCTAACATTAAAGAATTCCTACTATGTGCTAGAGAGACACTGAAGTCAGCAATTTATCTATAGCATCTCATTTGATACCTGTTAACAGTTCTGTGAGGTGGGTATTATTGTCCACTTTCATTGGAGGAGGAAGCTGAAGCCCAGATAAGTTTAGTAACTTGCCCAAGTTTTGCCACCATAAGTCAGTGGTTTGAACCCAGGCTATCTGAATACAAACACACACACACACACACACACACACACACACACACACACACAAAACTGACCATGGGAAGGTAGTGCCACAGAAAGGACAGAGCACATGGAAGCTTAGTTTCCAACTTGGCCTGTGCCCCAAATTTGGTATAATTCCAAGGAGAGTCACCCAGTATTCACTGAGCAAACATTTCGTAAGTGCCTACTGTATGTCAGGCACTGAGCTAAGTACTACAGGCTCTGGGCTCTAAAAGTCCAGTGGTCTCTGAAAGTTCTCCCCTCTATCATCCCACCTTTTAAGGAGGATCTCCCCAGAGGGTAATTGGGGCCTGAGTATGGACAATCCCACTGTACTTTTACCTTCTGAGTGGGTTGAAGTATAGATGGAAAGAGGTGACTGGGGTTTAATACCCAATACTATGAATGGTCTTGCTTGGTTGTCTTACTTTTATAAACTCAAGGGGGAGATGAAACCCATCCTATTGATTTAAGAAATTGAACCCTCATATCTGTGGGAACAGATCTCTGGCAAAATGGTGGCATTAAGATGCCAATATAAGAAGCAAGACTGAGCCAACCTTTGCCTTGTGAACACACAGATAGCTGTTCTCTGAGGTTTAGGCTGTGGCTTTCAAGGTCAGGCTCTGTAGTCAAATCATCTGTGGTTCCTGACACAGGTCCTGGTGCTGGAAAGGTGCTCAGAAACTGGGTGCTGAATGAATGAGCAAAGTCCTGCTGACAGAGAACAAAGGAAAGGAAGGCCTCCCTAAAGCTGGAAGTGGAGTGGGTATGGAGGATGCTGAGCTGGGCAGTTACTGGTAGTTGTGACCAAAGAGAAAAACCAGGGCACCATGGGGGTGACAAAAATCAAGCTTTAATTAGGCTCCTCTGAGCCCTCTTTTTGATTAGTCCTTGACTTTGGCCCAGCAATCTTGTCCTCGCTGGGTCTAAATCTTCCTGTCTTAGCAAGAATCTTGTTAAGTGAGTTTAGAGAGAATCTCCCACCATTAATATCTGATCACCCCTTGATACTTGTTCAAATTCCTCATTCCCACCCTTGATAGCTGATCACCCTGGCCTGCCTTCCACAAGAATCCTATTAAGCCACTTTAGTAAGAATCTCCATAACCTTGATGTTTCCTCTTAGGAATTTCCCATCCACTGACCCCCTTACTCTGCTCATTGGCCATCTTTGCTGTATTCAGGGTTGAGTCTAATCTTACTTCCCTATTTAAATGTCCCTATTGCAATAGTCTTGAATAAAATCTTACTTACTTTTTAAAATATGTGCCAGAATAATTTTTTTCATTAACAGGTGGGAATGAAAAGGTGTCAGACCAGACTGGACCTAAGTCTTGAGGGCCCCAAGGACTGGCCCTGTTGTTATTTTTTCCTCAAGACAAGGGCAGGGGGCGAGAGAAAAAGAGACAACCTGGGCAGCAGCCCTCACTCCAACAATTTCTGAGCCCAGAAGTGGAGGCCAGAGCTGCTCTCCAACTGAACTTGTCCTCCCAGCATGGGAAGCAATGGAAAGACCGAAATGCACATACCACAGATGAGGACAAGCCAGTGCCAGCAGCTCCAGGGATCCCAGGCCATGGAGTCTCCAGATGTTGGTGCTAGGTCAATGGAGGGATAGTGGAAAGTGGATAGGCCTCTTCCTTCCCTGGCCTCTTCCTCCAGACCTTTCCTAGGCAGGAGCAGCCTGGGGTAAGGGCTGGCAATGTGGAGGAGGTACCTGGCTGGTTGATGGAGAGTCCCTCTCTGATCTGTTGTTTATCAGGGATCCAGGAGTCCAGGTGGGCAGAGAAGCCTCTGCTAGATCCCAGTCTTCTGGAATAAGGCGTGAGCCTGCCCAGGACAGAGTCCAAAGATCTGAGACAAAGGAGCAGCAACTGGTTTCAATCAAGTTGCTTCTCCCAGCCCCCTTTAGACACAGCAACCAGCCTCACCCATTCCTGAATTCCATCCTCCTCCCTTCTGCAATCTGTTTCCCATTAGCTTCCCAACTCTAGGCTCTGGTTACAGTCCCACTTTTGCTTCAAGATGGATCTTTATCCTTCCTCCTCCTCTGAGGTGGCCTGTGTCAGAAGAAGTCAGTGCCTTCTCTTCATACTGCCTGGGAAGCACCACTTCACCCCTCAGGGAAGTTGTTTATAGCTGGAGAGTTACTTTCTTGAGCTGGGTTTAGTCCCTTCAGGAAAGCCCATTCTGTAAAATGCTGCCAGCCACTGGCAGAGGGGAAGATTGCCTTTCTCATGGGATTGTTACTGTCATTCACAACTTGGAGGGGAAAAGACCCAAAGGCCTATTTTAAGGGTTCAAGGGATACTGCTGAAGAGGAAAGAAGACCCAGAGAGGGGAGTTTGGGGCCTCCCAGAAGACAAATTTGGTTAACTGGACATGGATTTTCTGCCATAGCTTCTAGAACATGGCTTTGATTCCTCTGCAGTCACTCCTAACCAGCATGACTCCCTACAAAGGAATTGATGAAACTGAAGCCAGCTTTGTCTCCACAGCCACTGCATCAGAGGACTGCTTGCTGCGCCAGTGCCAAATCAACTCCCAATAAATGTCCTGCAGAACCATCAGCCAGAAAGGAATACTTCTGAGAGACAAGCAGACCCAATGAAGAGGTGCTCACTTAGCCTGGAGAGCCCCAGAGGCAAACCACTCATTCCTTTTTATTTTTAATGTATTTATACTCTGCTTACATGCACAACAAGTTTAAGGCAGCTTTAAAATAATCCATCCAAATACAATATAACAGACCATTTCAAAGAAGGAAAGGGGGCCTTCCTGAGACTCCCTGAAGGAGGGGAGTTTAAATGAATAAGAAGATTCAGTGAACTCCGCCTCCAGAAATAAAAGCTGAGGGCAGAACTGTCAGCCTCAGAGGATAGACTAGGGATAAGGACTGTGAGAACCCTGTGTGGTTCTGGGCCTGCTAACTCTCCTACTACCTTTACTCTACCCTCTTCCCCCCATCATTCCAAGACTGACAATGAAATTATTCCCAGAGATCAGAGGACTGGAGAAATGCCCCCTTAAATAAGGCCTTTCAGCCCCCTGCATAATACAATATTAGCTCTCTGGAAGAGTAAACAGGTCAACTTGATGAGGTCATGTTGGGGGCACAGGGCAACGTGGAGAAACAGGAGAGATGAACCTGAAGACAGCTGCCAGGATCAAACAGCCCTCATCAGTGAGCCTAAAAGCTAGACTGCCGGGGTTTCAATCCCAGCTCCATCACCCACTGGTTGCATGGTACTAGGCTCGTGACTTCACTTCTGTTAACCCACAGTTTCCTTACCTGTGAAATGGGGTAATAATAGCGCTAAGTTCTTAGGGGTGTGATGAGAATTAATGTCCTAAGGAGTCAATGATATATAAGTTTCTGTAGAGCCAAATACGTAACTAGAACTCATACCTGTCTTATCTATACCTTGTTCTTTCTGTCCCTGGCATCCTACACTGCTAAGGTGGTAGTTAATATTATACCAAAGATTAGCTGGGCTGAAGCACCAACTCTGGAAGCAAATAAAACTATAGATGTCTCTCCCAATCTTCTGGACTCTGCCCTGGGGATGGTCTCAGAGACTACCAAGGCTCTATTTAGTACTCTGGTTCTGTCCTCAGGGTCCCTGCCTTTCCCCTGGTGTCAATCATGATTCACTTGTCTTCCCCCTCATCTCCTCCCTTATCTTCTTATCTCAAAACCAATGTCTTTAGTCATCAGTATGGGGAACTTGAACCCAAGTTGGCAACAGGCCTAAAGTAAAAAGCAATGATTCAGGGTGGGGAGGATGAATGACCAAGAGTCCTTGTACCAAAGATGTTTGGAAGGTCACTGGAGTTTTGTTGTGGCCTGCACAGGAAGCCCATCTCTACTTGTCTTACTTTTTGGTCCAAGGCTCACCTCAAAGCCAAATTCTGAAACTGGATGGGTTCTTCAGGGTCTTTCTTGTTCATGCCTCCTTTTCTTTCTTTCTTTCTTTTTTTTTTTTTTTTTTTTTTTTGCACCCAGATCCCTCCCCAGGCTTGTCACCTTGCCTTCTGATCTGGCTCTGCCCTCTCAGGGCACCCATGCTTGCCTAACTTCCATCAGAATGCACCTATCTCACTTGCATTTTTCTCCCACTCAGTGACAGTAGGTGCTCTGAGTCATAGTTCAGATCACAACAACAGGCAATTTCAGCTCTGTGACTCTGAGAAAATGCATGTAAAGCAACCAGCTTCCAAGCAACTCTTCTGTGGGACCCTCTGGAAAACTGGAACCCAAGGGAGGCCTAAGAAGTGAAGTGACAGCCAGAAACCTAGAGTGGAAGAGGACACCATGGCAATCCTGGGAATAGCAAGGGAACAAATATTGACAGGAGAGGCGCAGAAATGGCACCTCAGGCAGTGATCATGGGGAGGGTCAATAGTCAGCATAGGCAGACAGCCCCATGGCCTATTTTGTCTGATATAAGTACTGCTACCTTACCTTTTTTCATTTCCATTTGCATGAGGTATCTTTTTCTATCTCTTTACTTTCATTCTCTGTGTGTGTGTCTTTTGATCTGAAATGGGTCTCTTGTAGCCAGCTTATATAAGGGCCTTGTTTTCTTATCCATTATTTTTTTTATTATTCTAAATACAATATTTTCTTAATTTCTTGTTCTAGATGGCTATTGCTAGTGTAGATAAAAACAAAACATATCATCTTGTTTAGTTATTCCAGAATTATTTTAATTTCTTGTTTTTCTAGACATACAATTATATAATTAACAACAGATCATTTATACTTTCTTTACTAATATTGGTATATTTCTTTTTAAATTTTATTTTTAAAGTATATTTTATTGATTATGGTATTATAGTTGTCCCATTTTTTACCTCCCATTTATTCCCCTCCACCTTGCACCCTGCCTTTCCACCATCATTCCTCCCCCTTAGTTCATGTCCATGGTTTATGAATATAAGTTCTTTGGCTTCTTCATTTCCTATACTATTCTTAACCTTCCCCTGTCTATTTTGTACCTACTAATAATGCTTCTTATTCCCTGTACCATCTCCCCCTCTCTCCCCCATCCCACTCCCCTGTTGCTAACCCTCCATGTGATCACCATTTCTGTGGTTCTGTTCCTGTTCTAGTTGTTTGCTTAGTTTGTTTTTGTTTTAGGTGTGGTTGTTAATGATTGTGAGTTTGCTGTCATTTTACTGCTCATATTTTTATCTTCCTTTTCTTAGATAAATCCATTTAATGTTTCATAAAGTAAGGGCTTGGTGATGATGAACTCCTTTAACTTGACCTTATCTGGGGAGCACTTTATCTGCTTTTCCATTCTAAATGATAGCTTTGCTGGATAGAGTCATCTTGGATGTAGGTCCTTGCCTTTCATGACTTGGAATACTTCTTTCCAGCCCCTTCTTGCCTATAAGGGTTTTCTTTTTTTGAGAAATTAGCTGATTTGAAATAGTCTTACAGGAACTCCTTTGTAGGTAACTGTCTCCTTTTCTCTTGCTGCTTTAAGATTCTCTCCTTATCTTTAATCTTGGGTAATGCAATTATGATATGCCTTGGTGTGTGCCTCCTTGGGTCCAACTTCTTTGGGACTCTCTGAGCTTCCTGGACTTCTTGGAAGTCTCTTTCCTTTGCCATTGGGGAAGTTCTCCTTCATTATGATTTCAAATAAGTTTTCAATTTATTGCTCTTCCTGTTTTCTTTCTGGCACTGCTATGATTAAGATGTTGGAATATTTCAAGTTGTCCCAGAGGTTCCTAAGCTTCTTCTCATTTTTAAAAATTCCTGTTTCTTCATTCTGTTCTGGCTGAATGTTTCTCTCTTCCTTCTGCTCCAAACCATTGATCTGAATCCTGGTTTCCTTCCCTTCACTGTTGGTTCTCTGTATATTTTGCTTTATTTCACTTTGCAGTGCCTTTACTTTTTCCTCGGTTTTGTGGCCATACTCAACCATTTCTGTGAACATCCTGATTACCAGTGTTTTGAACTCTGCATCTGATAGGTTGTCTATCTCCTTGTTGCTTATTTCTTTTTCTGGAACTTTGATCTATTCTTTCATTTTGGCCATATTTGTCTTGGCGCACCTGTTATGTTGTAAGGGGCAGAGTCTTAGGTATTAGCCAGGGCAAAGTAACCCACATCACTGCACTGGGGTGCTGTCTGTGGGGGAGGGGTCAGAGAAGGAACAGTGCAGCTTGTTTGGCTCTCCACTAGCTTTCAGTCACTCCCCCCCCCAACTCACAAGCAAAGTGGGCTCTTCTGGCATTGATTCCAGGGTGAGTGGGTCTGTGTCTGTTCTAGGATCCTGTAGGTCTCTCCAACGAACCCTCCTGTGAGGCTGGGAGTTCCTGCCACTGCAATCCCCCAAAGGTTTTTGTAGCTAGAGGTTTTGAAACTTTCTTTTCACATACTGGAACCCTGGGTTGCATGGTCTGTCTCGCTCCCCTGTTGTTCCTCCCAGTTTATCTACATGCAAGTATGGGACCACCAGCTGCTGCTTCACCCACCCAGTCCTCCAGCCTCCACCTTACCTTGTGTCCTCTCTGCTGCAGCTGCCTGACTCTTCCCCATCCCCAGACTGGTAAGTCTGGGTGAATGTTTCTTCTTTAACTCCTTGGTTGTTGGACTTCCATACAGTTCAATTTTCTGGCAGTTGTGGTTGTTTTTTGCTTTTATATTTGTTGTTGTCCTTCTTTTGATTTTGCAAGGAGGCAAAGTGTATCTACCTACATCTCCATCTTGGCCGGAAGTCTGTAATTTTATTTTTAATTTACAGTTGACATTCAATATTTTATATTGGGTTGGTCAAACAATCTGTTTGGTTTTTCCAGAAAAGAAAAAAACACATCTTTCATTTTCACCAATAACTTAATTGATTTGGATACTTTGAGTATGTCAGCTATCTCCCATGTGGTATGACACTGATTGCTCTCAATTAATGTCTTGATTCAACCACTATCAAGTTCAACTGGTCTACCAAACTGTGGAGCAATGTCCAATGAGAAATCTCTAACACAAAACTTCTCAAATCACTTTTGACATGTTCAATCAGTCACAGCCCCTTCTCCATACACTGCACAAGTCTTTTTTTTTTCTTTTTGCATTGCAGTTGCATTTTTGCCCTTCTTGAAATAATAAAGCGTACTATGCCAAAACTATTGAATATTTTCTTCCATCTTCAGTATTAAAATGGCTACACAAAAATGAACTATTTTGATGTTTTTTAAAAAGATTTTCTTTATTTATTATTAGAGAGAGAGGGGGAGGGAGGGAAACATGGATGTGCAAGAAATACATTGATGACCTCCCTCTCACACACCCAAAACCGAGGACCTGACCTGCACCTGAGGCATGTGCCCTGATTAGGAATTAAAGCAGCGACCTCTTGCTTTGCAGGATGGAGATCAATCCAGTGAGCCACATCAGCCAGGGATGATAAGTTTTTAATGCCCACTGATATGACAGCTGTCACAATACAATCTAACAAATTTGTTTTGAATGAAGTTAAAGACAAATAAGTGCTAGTAGAGTCATCATGAAAAAAAGCAAATGAACTTTTTGGCTAACCCAATATTAGTTTCTGGTGTTGAGCAGAGTGGACAGACTATCATATACTTTACAAAGTAATCCCCACCCCCATTATTTCAAGTATCACCTAGCACATAGTTTTCTCAATATTATTGACTATATTCTCTGCACTATATTTTATATCCCCATGACTATTTTATAACTACCAATTTGTAATTTCTTCACCTTTTTCACCCATCCCTCCAATCTCCCTACCCACTGGCAGCCATCAGTGTGTTTACTGTATATATGAGTCTGTTTCTGTTTTGTTTGTTTTATATACTTTGTTCTTTAGATTCTGCATATATGTGAGATCACATGGTGTTTGTCTTTCTCTGTCTAATTTCACTTCACCTACTACCCTCTAGGTCCATCCATGCTGTCACAAATAAGTTTCCATTCTTTTTTATGACTAAGTAATATTCCATTGTATATATGTACTACCACTTTTTAATCCAGTGATCTATTGATGGGCATTTGGGTTATTTCCATATCTTAGCTATTGTAAATAACACCGCAGTGAACATAGGGATGCATATATCTTTTTGAATTAGTGTTTTAGGTTTCTTTGGATATACTGTATACACAGAAGTGGAATTGCTGGGTCATAAGGCTCTTCACTTTTTAATTTTTTGTGGTAACTCCGTACTGCTTTCCACAGTGGCTGTGCCAATCTTCATTCCCACCAACAGTGCACAAGGGTTCCCTTTTTAGCCTTTTCAACACATGCTGTTTGTTGATTCACTGATGACAGCCACTGTAACGAGTATAAAGAAATATCTCATTGTGGTTTTAATTTGCATTTCTCTGATGATTAGTGACATTGAGCATCTTTTTAAAGTGTATTTTATTGATTATGCTATTACAGTTGTCACAATTTTTCCCCTTTTACCTTCCTACGCTTGGTACCCCCTTCCCTCCAGAAATCCCCTCCTTAGTTCATGTCCATGGGTCATGTATGTAAGTGCTTTGGCTTCTCTATTTCCTATACTATTCTTAACCTTACCCTGCCGATTTTGTACCTACCAGTTATGTTTCTTAATCCCTGTACCTTTTCCCCTATTCTTCCCTCAACCCCTACTCAATGATAACCCTCCAAATGATCTCCATATCTATGATTCTGTTCTGTTCTAGTTGTTTGCTTGGTTTATTTGTTTTTTTAGATTCTGTTGTTGATAGTTGTTTGTTGTCATTTTACCTTTCATATTTTTTATCTTCTTTTTTCTTAAATATGTCCCTGTAACATTTAATATAATAAGGGCTTAGTGATGATGAACTCCTTTAGTTTTACATTGTCTGGCAAGCACTTTATCTGCCCTTCAATTCTAAATGATAGCTTTGCTGAATGAATAATCTTGGTTGTAGGTCCTTCCTTTTCATCACTTTGAATATTTCTTGCCAGTCCTTTCTAGCCTGCAAAGTTTCTTTTGAGAGATCAGCTGATAGTCTTCCTAACCTCTATTAAAAATAATAAACAACACAATGGAAAAACAGGCAAAAATAATGAACATGTATTTTATAAAGGAAGGAAACCAAATAATAAACTATCAGACTATGGAAACTCCTTTGTAGGTAACCCTGCTTTTCTCTTGTTGCTTTTAAGATGCTCTCTTTATCTTTAACTTTTGGCATTTTAATTATAATGTGTCTTGGTATGGTCCTCTTTGGGTCCAACTTGTTTGGGATGTTCTGTACTTCCTGGACTTATATGTCTATTTCCTTTGCCAAATTAGGGAAGTTTTCTTTCATTATTTTTTTCAAATAAGATTTCAATTTTTTGTTCTTCCTCTTCTCCCTCTGGCATACCTATGATTTGGACGTTGACATATATGGAGATGTCCCAGATTCTTCTTATTCTCTCCTCATTTTTTTTTTTTTGAATTCTTGTTTCTTAATTCTGCTCTGGTTGACTGTAATTCTTATGTTCCAAATCTTTGATTTGAACCCCAGCTTCCTTCCTGTTACTACTGGTTCCCTGTGGATTTTTCTTTATTTTACTTAGTGTAACCTTCATTTTTCCCCTTATGTTTTTACTGTACTCAGTGAGTTCTCTGAGCATCCTGATCACCAGTGTTTTGAACTCTGCATCGGATAGGTTGGCTATCTCCATTTCATTTAGTTCTTTTCTGGGGTTTCGTTCTGTTTTTTGTTTTTGTTTTTGTTTTTAATTTGGGCTATATTTCTTTGTCTCCTGTATTTGCAGCCTTCTTGTGTTTGTTTCTGTGTACTAGGTAAAGCTGCTTTGACTCTCTGTCTCAGTGCACCTGTTAAATTTTATGGGGTGGAGTCTTAGATATTCACCTTGGCGGGGAAACCTACTTCACTGTTTTGTGGCTCTGTATGTGGGGGAGGGATTGGAGTAGGGACAATGCTGCTAGAGGCTTTCTCGGCACTCACCCCACTTCCAGTTGCTTTACCTACTTCCTGTATGCAACTGGCACCCCTCTACTCTTGCCTTGGTGTTGGTTTCCAGAGTGGGTGTGTTTCCATACATTCTAGGACCATGTGGGCCCTTTAAACAGACTCTCTTGAGACACTGGCAGTTTCTCCCATCACTGCAACTGCCACTGGTATTTGCAGCCAGAAGTTGTGAGGTTTTATTTTCCCAGTGCTGGAACCCTAGGCTGTGAGGTCTGGCCTGGGGCTAGGATCACTTGCTTCCCAGGTATCCTTCCTGATTTTTATTCACCACATGTGAATGTGGGACTGCCCATTCCACTAGCCGCTGCTGCCGCCTCACTGTCACCACACTATGTCCTCTCTGTCCTAGCTCCCTGTCTCTGCCTCCCTACCCTTCTGGATGAATATGGCTTTAAATCCTTGGTTGTTGGACTTCCATACAGTTTGATTTCTGGCAGTTCTGGTTTTCTTTTTTTCTTTTTTTTTGAGGTTAGTTGTGACCTTTCTTATGATTGTTCAAGGAGGCGAAGTGTGCCTACCTATGCCTCCATCTTGACCTGAAGTTGAGCATCCTTTCATATGTCTACTGATCATCTATATGTCCTCTTTCAAGAAGTGTCTATTCAGGTCATCTGTTCATTTTTTTATTGGATTGTTTGGGTTGTTTTTGTGTTCAGTTGTATGACTTCTTTATAAATTTTAGATATTAACTCCTTATCAGATCTATCATTGGTGAATATGTTTTTCCATTCAGTATATTGTCTTTTCATTTTATTAATGGTTTCCTTTGCTGTGCAAATCTTTTTACTTTGATGTAGTCCCATTTGTTTTCTTCTTTTGTTTTTCTTGCCTGAGGAGTTGTATTGAAAAAATATTGCTAAGAAAAATGTAAGAGACTATACTACCTATGTTTTCTTCTAGGAGTTTAATGGTTTTGAGTCTTACATCTACATCTTTAATCCATTTTGAGTTTATTCTTGCATATATGTGGTGTAAGAAGGTGGTCTAGTTTAATTTTTTGCATGTATTTGTCCAGATTTCCCAACACCATTTATTGATTAGACTGTCTATATCTCATTGTATGTTTTTGCCTCTTTTTTTCATATATTAGTTGACTATATAGGCATGGTTTATTTCTGGGCTCTCTATTCTGTTCCAGTGATCTACATGCTTGTTTTTAATGCCAGTACCATGCTGTTGTGATTACTGTAGCTTTGCAGTATAGTTTAATATCAGGTAGCATGATACCTTGACCTTGTTCTTCTTTCTCAAGATTGCTGTTGGCTATTCAGGGTCTTTTGTGGTTCTATATAAAATTTTGAATTATGTGTTCAAGTTCTCTGAAAAAGGCCATTGGTATATTGACAGGAATTGTCTGGAATCTGTAGATTGCTTTGGGTAGTATGGGCATTTTAATGATGTTAATTCTTCTTATACATTAGTACAGTATATGCTTCTGTTTATTTGTATATTTAATTTCTTTCTTTGTTCTCTGATAATTTTCCAAATACAGGTCTTTTACCCCCTTGGTTAAATTTATTCCTAGGTTCATTTTTCAAAAGATTTTATTTATTTATTTTTGAGAGAGGGGAAGGGAGGGAGAAAGAGAGAGAGAAAAACATCAATGTGTAGTTGCCTCTCACGTGCCCCCCACCAGGGACACAGATCGCAACCCAGGCATGTGCCCCAGCCTGGAATCAAAACAGTGAGCCTTTGGTTTGCAGGCTGGCACTCAATCCACTGAGCCACACCAGCCAGGTCTAGGTTCATTTTTTCATGCAATTGTAAATGGGATTGTTTTCTTAGTTTTCCTTTCTGATAGTTCATTATTGCTGTATAAAAATACAACTGGTTTCTGGATATTTGTTTTGTATTCTGCTACTTTACTGAATGCATTTATTGTTCTAAAAGTTCTTTGGTAGAATTTTTAGGGTTATCTATATATAGTGTTATGTCATTCTCAAATAATGGCAGTTTTACTTTTTCCTTTTCAAGTTAGATGCTTGTATTTCTTTATCTTGTCTGACTGCTGTGGCTAAGACTTTTAGTATTACATTGAATAAGAGTGATGAAAGTGGACATCCTTATCTTGATTCTGATCTTAAGGATAACACTTTTAGTTTTTTTCCCATTAGGTATGATGTTAGCTATGAGTTTGTCATATATAACCTTTATTATGTTAAGGTATGTTCCCTGTATTCCTATTTTGCTAAAGGTTTTCATCATAACTGGGTGCTAGGATTTGTCAAATGCTTTTTCTACAACTATTGATATTTTCCTGTGGTTTTTATCCTTCATTTTGTTTATGTGGTATATTGTGTTACTTGATTTGTGAATATTGAACCAATCTCAAATCCCAGGAATTAATTCCACTTGATCATGGGTATGATCTTTTTAATGTATTGCTGAATTCAGTTTGCTAATATTTTGTTGAGGATTTTACATTTATGTTCATGAGAGATATCGGCCTATAATTTTCTTTTTAAAAATATATTTTATTGATTATGCTATTATAGTTGTCCCATTTCACCCCCCTTTAATCCTCTCCATCCATCCCCCTTTTCCATCTGCATTCTCCTCCCCTCTTTGTTCATGTCCATGTGTTGTACATAAAAGTTCTTTGGCTTCCACATTTCCTATACTATTTTTAACCCCCCCATCTATTTTGTACATAATTTATGCTTCTCATTCCCTGTACCTTTTCTCCCATTCTCCCCCTCCCATTTGCCACCAATAACCCTCCATGTGATCTTCATTTCTGTGATTCTGTTCCCATTCTAGTTGTTTGCTTAGTTTTTTTTTTTTTTTTAGGTTCAGTTGTTGATAGTTGTGAGTTTGTTCTCATTTTACTGTTCATATTTTTTATCATTTTCCTTTTCTTAGATAAGTCCCTTTAAGTTAACCTTATCTGGGGAGCACTTTATCTGCCCTTCCATGCTAAATGATAGCTTTGCTGAATAGAGTAATCATGGATGTAGGTCCTTGCCTATCATGCCTTTGAATACTTCTTTCCAGCCCCTTCTTGCCTGTAAGGTTTCTTTTGAGAAATTAGCTGATAGTCTTATGAGAACTCCTTTGTCAGTAACACTCTCCTTTCCTCTTGCTGCTTTTAAGATTCTCATCTTTAATCTTAGGTAACTTAATTATGATGTGTCTTGGTGTGTTCTGCAGTACTGAAAGTCTTAACCACAGCAATCAGACAAGATTAAGAAATAAAAGCATCTAATTTGGGTCCCACTTCTTTGGGACTCTCTGGGCTTCCTGGACTTCCTGGAAGTTTATTTTCTTTGCCAGATTGGAAATTTTCACTCATCATTTGTTCAAATAAGTTTTCAATTTCTTGCTCTTTGTCTTCTCCTTCTGACAGCCAGCCCTATGATTCAGATGTTGGAGCACTTAAAGTGGTACCAGAGGTTCCTAAGCCTCTTCTCATTTTTTTTTTTTTGAATTCTTGTTTCTTCATTCTGTTCTGGTTAAACATTTATTTCTTCCTTTTGCTCCAAATTGTTGATCTGAGTCCTCGTTTCCTTCTCTTCATTGTTGATTCCCTGTATATTTTGCTTTATTTTAATTTGAGTAGCTTTCATTTCTTCCTTTATTTTGCAACTGAGCTCAATGAATTCTGTGAGCATCCTGATTACCAGTGTTTTGAACTCTGCATCTGATAGGTTGTCTATCTCCTGATCGCTTATTTATTTTTCTGGAGTTTTGACCTGTTCTTTCACTTGGGCTGTATTTCTTTGTCTCGGGACACCTGTTACATGGTAAGGGATGGAGCCTTAGGTATTCACCAGGGTGGGGCAACCCTCTTTACTGCATTGCGGTGCTGTCTGTGGAGGAAGGGTCAAAGAAGAAACAATGCTACTTGCTAGGCTCTTGTCCCATTTTCCATCACTTCGCTTGCTTCCCACAAGTGGATTTTGCCCTTTCAGGTGCTGATTCACAGGTGGGTAGGTTTTTGTACATTTTAGGACCTTATAGGCCTCTCTGATGGATTCTTGTGTGAGACTGGAAGTTTCTCCCGGTGCTGCAACATGCACAGATTTTTCATCTGAGCTAGAGGTTTTGAGTCTTTAGTTTCCCATGCTGTAACCCTGTGTTGCATGGTCTGTCTCACTCCCTTGTTGTTCCTCCCAGCTTATCTGCACACAAACATGGAATTGCTCATGTGGTCCACTGCTTTGCCTTGCCTTGCCTTGCCTGCCTTGCTGCACATCCTCTCTGACCCAGCTGCCTGTCTCCACCCCTCCTACCAATCTGGATGAATATTTCTTTAACTCCTTGGTTGTTGGACTTCTGTGCAAATGATTTTCTGGCAGTTCTGGTTGTTTTTTTTGTTGTTGTTGTTGTTTTTAAATTGGTCATTATCCTTCTTTTGGTTGTGTGAGGAAGCGAAGCTTTTCTGCCTATGCCTCCATCTTGGCCAGATGAACTTATTCCTCTCTTTTTTTCTTAATTAATTTGTTTTAAGGTTTGTCAATCTTGTTTATCAGTTTAAAGAAATAGTTCTCGGTTTTATTGATTTTTGTGTTGTTTTGCTCTATTTTGTTTTTTTTTTCTTCTCTTATCTTTATTATTACCTTTCTTCTACTCAATTTCGTCTTTGTTGTTCTGTTTCTAGTTACTTTAGCTGTGAGGTTTGATTATTTATTTTAGATTTTCTTATTTCTTGGGGTCTGCCTGTATTGCTATTAATTTCCCTTTTAGGACTTCTTTTGCTATGTCCCATACATTTTGAATTGTTGTGTTTTCATTCTCATTTGTTCAAGTTATCTTTTGATTTCTTCATCTCCTTTTTAACCAATTTATTGTTTAATAACCTGTTATTTAGCCTCTATGTGTTTGTGTGTTTTTCAGTTTTTTTCTTGTAATTGATTTCTAGTTTCATACCATTGTGGTTGGAGAAGATGCTTGACATGACTTCAATCTTTTGAAATTTATTGAGACTTGTTTTCTGGCCTAATATATGGTCTATCCTGGAAAATGTTTCATGTGGACTTGAAAAATAATATATATTCTTTCTCTAACAGATGCCTTGGGGTGAGATACTCTAAAACTATTAATTAAATCCATCTGATCTAGTGCATCATTTTTAAGGCAGCTTTTTCCTTGTTGATTTTCTGTTTAAAAGATCTATCTAGTGATATCAATGGGGTGTTAAAGCACCTTACTATGACACTATTACTGTCAATCTCTCCCTTTATGTTGCTTTATATAGTTAGGTGCTCCTCTTTGGGTACATAAATGTTTACAAGGGTTATATCCTCTTGTTTGATTGAGTCTTTTATCATTATGTAATGTCCTTCATTGTTCTAAGTGTGGAATTGCTGGGTCATATGGTATTTCTGTTTAACTTTTCATGGAATCAGCAAACTGTTTTCCACACCATTTTACATTCCTACTAGTAATGTACAAGGGTATCAATTTCTTCACTGCCTCCCACCATTATTTATTCTCTGTTTAAAAAAATTCTAGCCATCATAATGGGTGTGAACTGGTATCTCATAGTTTAGATTTTTTTCCTAATGACTAATAATGCTAATCACATTTTCATGTGTTTGTTCGTCATTTGTATATCTTCTTTGGAAAAATGTCTATTCAAGCCCCTTGCCCATTTGAAAATTGTTTGTTGTTGGGTTGTGAGATATATATATATATTAGACTGTAAGCCTTTATCAGATACATGGTTTGCAAATATTTTCTCTCAGTTTGCAGTTGTCTTCACTTTCTTGATAATGCCTTTTGATAAACAAAAGTTTAAATTTTGATAAAATCCAATTTTTTTAAGACTTTATGTATTTATTTTTAGAGAGGGAAGGGGGGAGAGAGAGAGAGAGAGAGGGAGAGAGAGAGAGAGAGAGAGAGAGGAGAGAAACATCAATGTGTGTTTGCTGGGGGTTCTGGCCTGCAACCCAGGAATGTACTCTGGCTGGGAATCGAACCTGGGACACTTTGGTTCCCAGCCCACGCTCAATCCACTGAGCTACGCCAGCCAGGGCTAAAATCCATTTTTTTAATTTCTTCTTTTGTTGGTTATGTTTTTGGTGTCACATATAAGAATTCATTGCCAAATTTAAGGTCATAAAGATTTCTCTTCATGTTTTCTTCTAAGTATTTTCTCATATTTAGGTTGTTGATTCATTTTGAGTCAATTTTTGTATAATGACCTTGTCACCCTTGTTAAAAATTATTTGGCCGTACCTGTAAGGGTTATTTCTGGATTATGCATTCTATACCATTGGCTTGTGTGCCTGTCTTCATGCCAGTACCACACTATTTTTTGCTGTAGCTTTGTAGTAAGTTTTGAAATCAAAGTGTGACTCCTTCAAGTTCATTATTTTCCTTGAAGGTTTTTTCTTTATCCAGGCTTCTTTGTAATTCCACACGTATTTGATACTCAGTTTTTCCACTTCTGCAAAAAAAAAAATGCCATTGGAATTTTGATAGGTATTGCATTGAATTTTTAGATTTATTTAAGATAGTATTGCTACTTAACAATATTTAGTCTTCTAATCCATGAACACAGAAGATCTTTGCATTTGTTTAGTCCTTCTTCAATTTGTGTAAACAATGTTTTGTGTTTTTCAGTATACAAGTTTTTTCACCTCCTTGATTATATATATTGATAGCTATTTTATTCTTTTGCATGCTATTATTGATGAAATTGTTTTCTTAAGGTGTTTTTGGATTGTTTGTTGTTAATGTATAAAAACATGAGATCCTTACCTGCCATGTAAGCAGCTCACCTACCCTGAGACCTCCAGAATGTAAGAGAGCTCAAACTAGCCCATGCAGAGAGGTGGTGTGGCAAGGCCCCAAGACCATATGAAGAGAGATGCCTGACCAACCCCAAATGCTCCAGCCACCTCCCTACTCACAATGATGCAACTCCAGCCACTCTCTGACTGTACCAATATGAAAGAACTTGAGCAAGACTACTCAGCCCCTAAATTCCTAACCCACAGAAATTATGAGATAATACAATGATTTCTGTTGTTTTAAGCCTCTAAGTTTTAGGGTGACTTTTTAATTAAAAACATAGAAATAGATGAACAAAACATACTTTAAATGATAACATCTAAAGGACCATTTTAAAGGGCACTGACCTTTCTGTGGAAGTTGATCTGGTAGTACTGTTCTCTTTTTTTGACTTCCTTGACATTTTTTTTCTGGTTTTACTCTATTCATGTCTGCTTCATCTTAGTCATCTACCTATACTCCTTTGATTCTACCTTCCCCTTAAATATTCATGCTCTGGTGCCAGCCTTGTTCTTTTCTCTTGTATTTCACCATCCCTGGAAAGATTTGCAAGTTGATGCCAGTTCAGATTTGTTTCTTCAGGTCTAGACTCATAAAAGCAATTGCTCACTAACTATCTCTACCTGGCTATCTCACATTCACAGTGTCCAAAATGAATTTCTTCATTTCCTCCATATCCCAACATGTTCCTCATCCAATTATGTTCAGTGTTTCTATTTTAATGATTAGCATCACTTTACACCCAGTTGCCCAATACAGAATGTTGATAATCATTTCAGACCCTTTCTTCTCTACTGCCATCACATTCAGTAACCATATTTTGTCAAGTCCACTTCTTAAATACATCTAAAGATAATTGTGATTATTTTCTGCAATATCTGTGCTTTTCCCTAATCAACACAAATCTACACACTATGAGTTTGGAGCTGTTTTCTTCAGTAAATAAGGTGAGCTGCTAGAGCCATACAAATCTAACTGCAAAGTTTCTGTTCTCAACCACTGACTATGATGCAGAGGCTAGTTTGGAGGCAATAGAGTAGATGCAGACAAACCAGTGGGAGCCTGTAGCAATTGCCACATCTCTGCCACTCACTGGCTCTGTGACCATATGCAAGACATTTACTTCTCTGAATCTCAGTTCCTTCATCTGTAAAATGGGGATAATAACTTTATCTACTTCCAAGGTTGTTTCCAGGATTCAAGAAGTTAATGCCTGTGCAATATTTAGCATATTGCCCTGCACACAGAAAGTGCTCAATAAATGATTGTTGAATTTTTGATAAGGAGGCTTAGATGAGAAAACATGACTCACTCTAGCAGTTCACCTTCTTTGTTGAAGACAACAGTTCCAAACTCATGGGACACACCAGCTATGGCTTGGATATAGTGTGTGTAAGTAGGAAAGACTATGTGTGCATTTATGTTGATTAAAGTTGAATGTGTATTTGCAGAAGACATCCACATTGTATTCTTGAGGTCAGGCTAGCACCTAGAGACTGGAGAAATTTAAAGATGCTTGGAGGCTGACTTAACTTGCCCAACTGGGGCCAGCATATCTGGAGACAGACAGCAGAGGGCAGCAGAGGTTGATGCAATCACAGTTCCCTGGGTTGGAGTGGGGTAAAGAAGAGAAACCTAAAAAAATTAGGGTTCTAATTCCAAATATGGGGTGGGCTGGGGATGCTATCCAAAGAAGAGAAGAACTCTTGGGATTACTATCCCTTAAGATCTGGGATGAACATGGTTAAAGAAGTAGGGCAGCTTGTGAGGGGCCAAAGGGGCTAGAATTTAAGGGTGGGAGTTGTATGAGTGAGTTGGAATGTTAGCAAGCATATTAAGTAAAATGCCTTTATCCTAGTGTTGTATTTGTGCTTTCTCACTTTTCTCAAAGTCTCATTGGTCCTTATAAGGAAAAAGTTACCAACTAGGGTCTCTGGAGGGTAGAGATGCAGGTTTGATGATGAATTCCTAGTACAGGTAGGGATCACTTCCCTAAGGTATGGACGGAAAAAGCCTCAGGTTCATGAGGAATTGAAAGCCCAAGAGAAATGATTTGCCTAAGGTCATATGGTTAAGATTTAAAGTAAAAATCAATACTTACTGAGACCCCCTAAGCACTGCTGAACATATTACATACATAACCTCACTTAACCCTCACAATACTGTATCAGACGGAATCAAATGTTTTATTACCGCATTTTACAGATGAGGAAGTTGCAGCTCAGAAAAGCTAAGCCATTTGCCCAAGGTGCTGGCAGGATGTAAACCCAGGCAGCCTGACTCCAGTGCCTGTTCTATTAACCATTCAATTTCTGTAATTTACCTGGACCAAGGGTTAGGTCTCTAGACTCCTAAGTCAGGGCTTTTCTCCTTAACACACAATATTTTGAATAGAAATACAACTTTAGTAAGTCATATATTGGTCTTAAATTAAGTGTAATAGTGAGTCAGTTTGCTACTTTATATGGATTCTCAGCTAATTGTTTTGTAAAGTAAATACCCCCATTTTAAAAAATCTTCTCTCATCCATAATTTACCTGCTTTCTGATGTTGCTATATTGTGTGAACTGTCTGGGGGATATGTGGTTGGCTTGCTTCCTACAGAGCACTCGTGTTCTTCTTTAGGTAGCTTCTTTATGAGCCTGCTCTGGCTCTCTACTGGGCTACTTCCTACACCAGATTGTCAGTGTGGGTTCAGAGAGAGTTAAACCAATGGAACTTTTTAGGTGATCCTCTATTTTGTTTTCCTTATTATTGAGCAAGCAACCATTCTTACTTTTATCGATTGTCTGCATGAAAGTGTGCATGAACACATTCATTCATTCAATATTGCTGAGCACATACTATGTGTCAAGTATTACACTAGATCTTGGAGGGTACAATAATGAATAAGACATGCACAGTCCCTGTTTTCATGGAATTTTGAGTCTAGAAAGAAAGTATTTTAGCTTCAAATCATTCTCTCTCAAGTGCCCATAACTGGAATTGGGAATCACCCATCTTCTCCAATTCTATTTCCTTAGCTTGAGCTCTCACCATCTGTCTCTTCTTTGGTCATTGCAGCTGGCCTGCAGTGTCTGCTTCCTCCCAACACCCACCCCCACCTTGGCCTGCACAGTGCAGACAGCAGCAGACAGACTCCACCTTTGAAAACATCCCTTTCAACATGTCACATCCTTCCCTTGACCAACCTGTTCAAATCCTTCAATGACTCCCCATTTCCTGTCAATTGGGGTCCAAATTCCTTCACAATATGGCCAGAGTCCTCTCCTCCCTACTCTTATTTCCTACATGTCCCTCTGCTCTAGTAGGGAGGGTCTTCTTACTATGCACACTGTCATCTCATTCCTCATAAATGTACTTCAGTTCTATCTCTGCAAATCCTACATGGCCTTCAAAAGATCCAGTCTTTTTTCTTCACTATGAGTTGTAATTAAAGAATTATCTCAGGAAAAAAAAAAAGAAAGAAAATCCAGTCTTCTGCAGAAAGCTTTCCCTAAAAACTACCCTCCTTCTCTGTTCTCTCTGTGATCCTGAGCCCAAGTCCTGGCTGGTGTGAAGATCAAACGAGACCCTATCATGGGCAAATGTTTCTTATTGCATAACATAAGGCTGTCTTCATATTGGTTCTTATATCTATCATTTAATGAGCATGTGTTTTCTGCCAGACAGCACGGACAATGGTTCACAGATATCATCTCATTGAATCCTTATAACATGCTATATAAAATAGACAATATCTCTTAGACTCATCATCCAGAGGGGGAAACTGAGGCTCAGAGAAGTTAAATATATGGTCCAAGATCACACTTCTGGGAGGTCCACCTGGGAAGCTTGTCCTCTCTCAAGAGATAGTCCTTTGGTCTGAGCTGGTTTGAATCTCAATTCTGCTCTTTTTAACTCCATGTAATGAAATCTATATGGTATTTGAGGGATTTTTTTACACTGTTTTTTAAAGTTTTATTGATATCACCCTGGTCCAACTCTCTGCTTCTATTTTATTATTATTTTATTGTTGTAAGCTACCTTAAAGTCTTTGGGAAATAAGATGTACTTCTCCTTTCTCTATTCCCAGTGTCCAGTAAAGAAGTGGGCACTGCTACTGGGTGATCATCATTGTCCAACCCTGTGCTTTGTAAAGGCTTAAGGAAATGGCCATCTAAGTTAGAAGCCAAAGGTCAGTTCCTTCTGTGAAATAAAAGGGCAGAGATTCTGTACCAGGTCTTCTAGAAAAATGTCATACTGTGACATGGAATCTATTTCCTGCCACGTTTTATTTTTATTTTTAAAGAACCATCAGGTGGTAATGAATGATTCATGCTTTACCTACTCTTCTTGTTTATTTCCCTTCCTTGACCTTCAGATATTTTTCTCCTTAATGTTTGTTCCTGGTTTTGATAAAGCACTGAGGTATTTGACTTGTGTTGGTAACTCCCCCCACCCCAATGTCTTCTTAGGAAAAAAAAAAGTAAAAGGAAATGACAGTATTCCAAAACCATCTTTTATTCCATGAGTGGAAGGATTGCACCTGCTACATCTAATGTCACTTCCATGATTTCCTTTTACAGTAAAACTTCATGAGAAGACACCCCAAGAGTACCAAATGGCTATGGGGTGGGGGGCAGTAGCTGGCCTTACTTTGGCCATTTGGGGCAGAAAGAGGCTTCCAAATATAAATAGGCTCCTTGAGCTGAGTGTCCATACTTCAAGGCAGCACCATTCACATACAAATGGTTGATGTTGGGGATTCTTTTCATTTCCTTAAGTCAGGTCTCCTAAGACCTCCATTAAGCTATGACTTGTTAACTTATTTGGTGTTACCGTGAATTATTCAAAGCAATGAAGCTTCATTTCTTTACAAGTAACCTCAGTACAAATGGTTCACTAATTTGAAGGGCTACTTCCAATTAGTATTAGTTTGACTAAGTGAGGTTGGACTGCGTTTAATAGCAATTTATTGATTTCTTCCACCATTCACATCAATCTCTCTAGGCAAGAATTCTTTTTAACAGCCCCAGCCCTCCAAGAAGTGAGCTTTCCCTCAGCAACAAAGATGTGTTGTCCACTCACCTGTCCTTGAGTTAGAAATCTAGCAATAGAGATTCCTTTGCACTGACACATCCACATGCTTGTAGTCGTGTGTGTGTGTGTGTGTGTGTGTGTGTGGTTAAAAACATGGGTTGAAGTTTACGGTCAGTATATGGCTGGGATAGAGGATTGGTTTTGTGTGGTGCAGTCCAAATGCTTTACCTCTCTAAGTTTGAGTTACCTCATTCTGCACTTGTATACTCAGTCTATGAACAAGATTAAGTAGCCAGGGTTAGGGCTCAGTCTGTGGATGAAGAACTAACTGAAAGGTTTTTTTTTAATTTCAACTGCCTGCTTACAGGTAATGCTATGCTCTACCCTACTGAACTTAAGTCACAAGACACTACACAGCTAGAAGAGAATGGAATCATGGGACAAAAACATTTAACAAGGTGGGGAAAGATACTGGATATTCCTGGCCCAGTACTTAAATACTTTCTGTAAAGAAGACAAAGAGAGGCTCATTTCCACAGTCACTGGTGTAGCAAGGAATTCTCAGGTTCGAAATAAATACTATTTGAAATGGAGGCCTTTCTTTGCTGTGAATTTTGCTCGGGGAGATTTTGGCTATGGGATGCTGGCAAAGTATGCTTGTATTTCAGTGAAGCTGTCTTTTCTCTGCCTACACTAAGGGTGGGGAGGAAAGGAGATGGGCTGGGCCACCTTGGCCATGTTTAAGTTACCAAATGACAATAGAATTCCTGCTTAGAATATTAGGGAAATGGGTTTCTCTGATCTCTTGGGAGGAATTGTAATCACCAAGTTTTGAAAAGCCTAGGGAATCTGTAAATGGAGGCTTGACTTTCATTTGGAACAGGAAAGACAGACACAGAGGGCTAGAATGTTAAGTGCAAGGGTGTGAAGCACCATTTCCCCCTGCAGGATGCTGGGGCAGGCTTGAAGAAGAGGTGGTGGTGGTGATGGGGGTATCTACACTACTTAATATAAATGCTCACAGCTAGCTTATGAGGTCATTGCCGTTATTATCCTCACTTTACAGATCAAGAAATCGAGGCACAAAGAGAAACAGAGTTCACATGGCTATTGAGTTGCAGAGTTGTAATTTGAACCCAGGACTGTCTTATTCCAGAGGCTCCAGTTATGGTTGTCAGGAAGATTAAGTCCACTTGGAATAACAAGGGGATATGTAGAAGATGTATAAGGGGTTATGATAACATGACACCTTAAATGCTGTGAGGTGGTCTTAATGCCAAGAGGTAGCAGTATAGTTGTTAAGAGCATATACCAGGGAACCTACAGTTTAAGTCAACAGTCTGGTTTCAAATTCCAGACCTACTTCCTGGCTGTGTGACCTTGGGCAAGTTACTTCACATCTCAGCACCTATTTTGCCATCTGAAACATGTAGGTAGTATCTGCACCTTCCTCACAGGGGTGTTTTAAAGATGAAGTAGATGAACACATATAGAGAGCTTAGAACAACATCTGGCACATTATCTGATTATTGTAGATATATCTCTAGAGAGGTGAGGGAAGTGAGTGGAAATGGAGGAAGACTGTGGCATTCCTCTCCACCCTCTCCCCTTCCCCACTGGCTGGAAGATGCCCCTGTCCAAATGGGAAGTTGAAGCTAAAATAGCACAGTAAAGGAAAGGAAGCACTCCCAGAGCAGATGGGTTCCTACTCAGTTCTGAGGAATGTGCTGACTATTCAGGAACAGGCCTTTGGCAGTCACTTAACACAGTCACGAAGCAAAGGGAAATGATCAAGCCTGTCACCCAAGTCAGTGCCAATTTATTTAAGAAAGTGGTAAGGCTGAAAAGGAGGATGTAACAAATGGGAGGTTCCATACATTCCTGAAACCAGTTTACAAGACCTCCAGGGTGGCAATCCCAGGTGAAAATGGCTGGAAAGCCCCCTTCCCATATCCCCTTCTAAAGTCCCCAAGTGAGCAGTCTTGACCAGAGAGTGGGTTTGGGACTTCTGAGCCAGGATAGGTAGGTTGGTGACTTGCATGGGCTGAGTTAATTGCAGTTATCATGCTTTCTTTATTCTATTCAGACTTATAATTGAGTGCTCACTCTGTGCTAGCCACTGGGCTAGAAACCATAAGAGATGCTGGAAAGAGTGGTACAGGTAAGATCATTTCCCTGGGAGAACTTACAGAGGCTGTGCTCCCTACACATTGCGAGAGCATCTGAGAAATGCTGAGCAGTCAAGGACCAAACAGCCACCCCCTTTCTAGGGAGATGACCAGGAAAAAAGAATGTCTGGAAAGGATTAATGCTTAACATGGAATAACCTTTATTGGTGGAATTAGTGGGGGTGTTATTTCCTGTGGGGTGGAGGGGCCATGGCAGACTTTAAACTCATTAAAGGAAAGGTTTATGCTTCTGTCAGTCCCATGACCAGTTGCTAGCATGGCTTTACACCTAAAGAGACTTACAGGCAAGGCATTTAGAATTAGATCTCACCAGCTTTGATTGAGTGCCTACTATGTGTCAGGTACAATGTCAGCTACTCTCCCATCTTTCAATATCTTAGATAATCTATCTGAGGTGGATTAATGTGAACATTGAGTGACTGGACATGAATTATAGAAATGTCCATAGGTATAACATAACCCACTTTGTATCTCAAAATGTGGTCCTTGTACCAGCATCACCTGGGAATTAGAAATGCAAATTCTGGGCCATATCTCATATGTGCCCAATCAGAAATTCAGGGTGGGGCTCAGCAATCTGCATTTTAACAAGCCTTCCAGGGGATGTTGATGCACAGCAAAGCACTTCCCTAACCTAGTGATCTTTAAAGGGGGATTGGAGACACCCCATGAATTTTTGGGGAACCTCTGAGGAGGGAAGTGGGGCTGGATCCACTCTATTTTCATCCGTCATACATGTTGAACTGCTACATTAGATTTTGTTTAAAAGAAATGCATCAAACTGAAACAGTTTGAAAACTGTGATTCCACTCTACCTGTCCTGCCTCATCATCTGTACAGATGGAAAAAGTGAAGCCCAGAAAGGGAAAGGCTTGAGGAAGCAGGGTGGGACTAGCAGCCTGGCCTCCTAACTTTCAGCCCATGGGCATCTCATGTGGACCCCTCATGGAAAAGGAAACCTTATTATTGTGTATTGTATTTTTAATGTATTGCTGGATCAGGTTTGTTTATATTTTGTTGAGGATTTTTGCACCTATATTCATCTGGGTCATTGGCCTATAATTTTCTTTTTTGTAGTGTCTTTATCTGGTTTTGGAATTAGGATAATGCCACCTTCTAAAATAAGCTTGGGAGACTTCCCTTCTCTTGAATTTTTTGGAATAGTTTGATAAGGATAGTTATTAGTTCCTTTTAAGTTTTTTTATTTCTTGATTGATTTTTGAGAGAGAGAGAGAGAGAGAGAGAGAGAGAGATTTTTGCTTCACTTATTTATACATTCAATGCATTTATTGGTGGATTCTTGTTATGTGCCCTCAGCAGGGATTGAATCCTCAACCTTGGCATATTGGGACAATGTTCTAACCAACCAGTGCTTATTAGTTCTTCTTTGAATGTTTGGTAAAATTCACCTGCGAAGCCAACCAGCTTTGTTTGTTGGAAGGTTTTTGATTACTGCTTCTATTACAATAGTTGTAATCTATCTGTCGAGATTCTCTGATTCTTCCTGATTCAGATTTGTTTATTTTTTTAATGAAAAAGACAATTATTGAAAGAGATAGAAGAGATAGAATTTGCATTTCTAATTACCAGGTGATGCTGGTTTCATAGAAGAAACATTGTACATAGGATAGTGATGCCTCAGTCCCCTTCAAAGTAGGCACCTTGGGACTTCACACAGTTCCAATCGCCATCAGCTGCTCCGTTGTATTTTCCTGAATCTCATCGATGGTCTGAAATCTCTTCCCTTTCAAAGGTGATTTTAGTTTTGGGAAAAGCCAGAACTCTCAGGGCACCAAACCTGGCCTGTAGAGGGGCTGAGTCGCCTGGGTGGTTTGATGTTTTGCAAAAACACTCCGCACAAGCTGTGGCGCATGAGCAGGTGTGTTGTCGTGATGAAACTGCCAATCACCAGTTGCCCATAACTCTGGTCTTCTGAATCATCCAAATAGTTTCCTTGGAAGAATGTTCAAGCCTAAGATGAAATTTGATGCATATGCATTGCTCTACTCAGTCATTTTAATGTGACAGCCACACAGTACACATGCTCACTCAAGAGCATGTACCATCCCCACCGACTAGTACAGTGAAGTTGCCATTGTTCATGCATGCACATTTCAGTCCACTCTTCTTGGCTGTCAGGTTACACTGATGCCATGCAAACCATTCTTTTTATATTAACAATGGCTAGAATTTTTCCAGACAGACCTTGTATATGTCTGTTGGATCTGGTTAGTTTATTGTGTTAATTCCTCTATTTTCTTATCTTCAGTCCTATTCATTATTGTGAGTGAGGTACTGAGGTCTCCAACTATATTATAGAATTGTATCTCCCTTTAGTTATGCCAGCTTTGGATTCATATATTTTAATGGTCTGTAATTATGTATATAAATTCTTTTAAAAAATATATTTATTGATTATTCTATTACAGTTGCCCCATCTTTTCTCCCTTTATTCCCCTTCATGTGCATGGGTCATACATGTAAGCTCTTTGGCTTCTCCATTTTCTATACTATTCTCTCCTTTTTAAGATTTTATTTATTATTTTCTTAGAAGGGAGGAAGAGAAGGAGAGAAACATCAATGTGTGGTTGTCTTTCACACACTCCCCACTGGAGTACTGGCCTGCAACCCAGGCATGTGCCTTATACTGGGAATGGAACCAGCAACCTTTCATTTCACAGGCTGGCACTTAATGCACTGAGCCACACCAACCAGGGAATTTCCTATGCTATTCTTAACCACCCCTGTCTATTTTTTTTTATTTTTAAGTATATTATATTGATTATACTATTACCGTTGTCCCATACCCCCCCACACTTTATTCATCTCTGCCCTGCACACCCTCTCCCACCTGCATCCCCCCCTTTACTTCATGTCCATGAATCGTACATATAAGTTCTTTAGCTTCTACATTTCCTATACTATTATTAACCTCCCCCTGTCTATTTTCTACCTACCATCTATGCTATTTATTCTCTGTACCTTTTCCCCCACTCTTCCTCTCACACTCACCCACTGATAACCCTCCATGTGATTTCCATTTCTGTGACTCTGTTCCTGTTCTAGTTGTTTGCTTAGTTGTTTGTGTGGTTTTTTTTTTGGTGTTTTTTTTTTTTAGGTTCAGTTGTTAATAGCTGTGAGTTTGTTGTCATTTTACTGTTCATATTTTTATCTTCTTTTCTTAGATAAGGCCCTTTAACATTTCATATAATAAGGCCTGGGTGATGATGAACTCCTTTAACTTGACCTTATCTGGGAAGCACTTTATCTGCCCTTCTATTCTAAATGATAGCTTTGCTGGATAGAGTAATCTTGGATGGAGGTCCTCACCTTTCATGACTTGGAATACTTTCCAGCCCCTTCTTGCCTGTAAGGGTTGTTTTGTTTTTAGAAATCAGCAGATAGTCTTATGGGAACTCCTTTGTAGGCAACTCTCTCGTTTTCTCTTGTTGCTTTTAAGATTCTCTCCTTATCTTTAATCTTGGGTAATGTAATTATGATGTGCCTTGGTGTTTTCCTCCTTGAGTCCAACTTCTTTGGGACTCTCTGAGCTTCCTGGACTTCCTGGAAGTCTATTTCCTTTGCCAGATTAGGGAAGTTCTCCTTCATTATTTGTTCAAATAAGTTTTCTATGTCTCGGTCTTCCTGTTCTCCTTCTGGCACCCCCATGATTTGGATATTGGAACATTTAAAGATGTCCTGGAGTTTCCTAAGCCTCTCCTCACTTTTTTTGAATTATTGTTTCTTCATTCTGTTCTGGTTCAATGTTTGTTTCTTCCTTCTGCTCCAAACCATTGATTTGAGTCCTGGTTTCCTTCCCATCACTGTTGATTCCCTATAGATTTTTCTTTATTTCACATAATGCAACCTTCATTGCTGCCTGGGTCTTTTTTATGCTGTTGAGGTACCTGTTGAGTTCCTGGAGCATCCTGATAACCAGTGTTTTGAACTGTGCATCTGATAGGTTGGCTATCTCTTTGTTGCTTAGTTGTATTTTTTTCTGGAGCTTTGAACTATTCTTTCATTTGAGGCTTTTTTTTGGTCTGGGTGAACCTGTTATGTAGCAAGGGGCAGAGCCTTAAGGGTTCATCAGAGTGGGGCAACCCACATCACTGCGTTGTGATGCTGTATGTGGAGGAGGGGAAATACTGCCACTTGCTCTGCTCTCTGCCAATTTTCAGTCACTTCTCCATATATCCACAAGCAAATTGGGCCTTTCTGGTGCTGATTCCTGTGTGGGTGGGTCTGTGTACATTCTAGGACCCCGTGGGTCTCTCCAACGAACTCTCTTGTGAGGCTGGGAGTTTCTCCTGCTGCTGCCTCAATCCCCACAGGTGTTTTCAGTCAGAGATTTTGAGGCTTTATTTCCCCATACTGGAACCCTGGGTTGTGCAGTCTATCTCACTCCCTAGTTGTTTCCCCCAGTTTATCTGCACATGAATACTTCTTTCCAGCCCCTTCTTGCCTATAAGGTTTCTTTTGGGAAATCAGCTGATAGTTTTATGGGAATTCCTTTGTGGGTAACTCTCTCCATTCTCTTGCTGCTTTTAAGATTCCCTTCTTATCTTTAATCTTGGGTAATTTAAATATGGTGTGCCTTCAGATGCATTTCCTTGGGTGCAACTTCTTTGGGACTCTCTGAGGTTTCTGGACTTGCATGTGTATCTCCTTCACCAGATTGGGGAAGTTTTCCTTCATTATTTTTTCAAATAAGTTTTCAATTTCTTGCTCTTCCTCTTCTCATTTTGACACCCCTATGATTCGGATGTTGGAACACTTAAAGTTGTCCCAGAGGTTCCTAAGTCTTTCATCATTTTCTTTTTGAATTTTTGTTTCTTCATTCTGTTCCAGTTGAATGTTTATTCCCTCCTTCTATTCCAAACTGTTGATTTGAGTTCTGGTTTCCTTCCCTTCACTGTTGAATTTTTTTTTCAAATGTTGTATTTTTCACCTCTAACAATTCTATTTAGATATATGAGGTCAGTCCAAAGGTATCCAGCCATGTATTATGAAAAATAGCTACATTTATTGAGGAATATGAAAGATATAAATAACATTGTACATAGGACAATGACACTTCAGTCCCCTTCAAAGTGGACACCTTGGGACCTCACACATTTCTCTCAATCACCATTACCTGCCCCATCATATTTTCCTGAGTCTCATCAATGATATGAAACCTCTTCCCTTTCAAAGGTGATTCTAGTTTGGGGGAAAACCAGAAGTCTCAGGGTGCTAAATTTGGGCTGTAGCGGGGCTGAGTCAACTGGGTGGTTTGATACTTCACCAAAAAACTCTGCACCAGATGTGATGCATGAGCATGTGTGTTGTCGTGGTGAAGCTGGCAATCACCAGTTGCCCATAGCTGCAGCCTTCAGAATCATCTGAATAGTTTCTGCAGAGGATGTTCAAGCTTAACACAAAATTTGATGCAGATTCGTGGCTCTATTTGCTCAGTCATTTTGAATACAATGACCACAAAGTACATATGCTCACTCAATGGCTTCTACTGCCCCCACTGACTAGTACACTGAAGACATCATTATTCATGCATGCACATTCCAGTCCAATCTCCTTTCCTGCCAGGATACCTCGATGTCATGTAAACCATTCTCTTTATATTAACAATGCTTGGACTTTTTCTGGGAAGAACTCATATATATTAATTTCTTTCCTTATTATATTCATTTTTTCCTTTAAATCTTTGAACATTTTTATAATAGGTATTTAAAAATCCTTGTTTGCTAATTACACTTTTGTGTCATTTCTATTGATTGATTTTTTTTTCTGGTTATGGAAGAAGCACAATTTCCTGTCTCATAATTTTTATTGGATCCTATGTATTATGTATGCTTCATTGTTTTTTTTTTCCTTTTTTCTTTTTTTTAAATATATTTTATTGATTATGCTATTACAGTTGTCCCATTTTCCCCCCTTCACTCCCCTCCACCCTGTACACCCTCTCCCATCCATATACCCCCCTTTAGTCATGTCCATGTATCATACTTATAAGTTCTTTAGCTTCTACATTTCCCATACTATTCTTACCCTCCCCCTATCTATTTTCAACCTACAATCTTTGCTACTTATTCTCTGTACCTTTCCCCCTCTCTCCTCCTCCCACTCCCCTGTTGCTAACCCTCTATGTGATCTCCGTTTCTGTGGTTCTGTTCCTGTTCTAGTTGTTTGCTTAGTTTCTTTTGGTTTTGCTTCAGGTGTGGTTGTTAATAATTGTGAGTTTGCTGTCCTTTTACTATACATGTTTTTTGTTTATCTTCTTTTTCTTAACATTTCATAGCATAAGGGCTTGGTGATGATAAACTCCTTTAACTTGACCTTATCCAAGAAGCACTTTATCTGCCCTTCCATTCTAAATGAAAGCTTTGCTGGATAGAGTAATCTGGGATATAGGTCCTTGTCTTTCATGACTTGGAATACTTCTTTCCAGCACCTTCTTGCCTGCAAGGTCTTTTTTGAGAAATCAGCTGACAGTCTGATGGGAACTCCTTTGTAGGTTACTGTCCCCTTATCTCTTGCTGCTTCTAGGATTCTCTCCTTCATTTTTACCTTGGCTAATGTAATTATGATGTGCCTTGGTGTGTTTCTTCTTGGGTCCAACTTCTTTGGGACTCTCTGAGCTTCCTGGATTTCCTGGAAGTCTATTTCCTTTGCCAGAATGGGGAAGTTCTCCTTTATTATTTGTTCAAATACGTGTTCAATCTGTTGTTTTTCCTCTTCCCCTTCTGGTACACCTATAATTCGGATGTTGGAACGTTTAAAGATGTCCTGGAGGTTCCTAAGCTTCTCCTTTTTTTGAATTCTTATTTCTTCATTCTTTCCTGCTTGGTTGATTCTATCTTCCTTCTGGTCCACTCTATTGTTTTGAGTCCCAGTTTCCTTCCCATCACTATGGGTTCTCTGTGCATTTTCCTTCATCTCTTTTATGGTAACCTGCATTTTTTCATCTAATTTGCGCCCAAAATCAATCAATTCTGTGAGCTTCCTGATCACCAGTGTTTTGAACTGTGCAGCTGATATATTGGCTATTTCTTGGTCGCTCAAAAGGATGAGTCCTGGGCCATTGATCTGTTCTTCTGCTTGAGACATGTCTCTCTCTCTCTCTCTCTCTCTCTTTCTGTCTCTCTCCCTCTCTCTCTCTTGGTCTGGTCGCTCCTGTTACGATGAGGGGCGGAGCCTTAGGTGTTCACCGGGGCTGGGCACCCCAGTCACTAGATTGTGACATTGTATGCGGGGGCGGGGGTGGGGGCAGGGGTGGGAGGGAACAATGGCGGTAGCTCCATTCTCCTGGGACCTCAGTCCCTTCTCTGGGATCCTGTGTAGCGCGCTCAGCCCTGGTCCACAGTTGCCGCCTCACTGGGTCTGCCAGCTGCCGCTTCCGTACTCAGGGTCCACCCTCTGTGATCTTGCGTGTTCCAGATGCCTTACACGCTCCCGATTGCCTTAGGTGCCCAATTCTCCCTGCTCTCCGTGCCGTGACCCCGAGCCCGGCTGCTTGTCTCTGCCCCTCCTACCAGCCTCGATGAACGGGTCTACTTCAACTTCTTGGCTGTCCGACTTCCATTCAGATAAATTCTCTGTCGGTTCTGGGTGTTATTCTGCCTCTAAATTGTTGTTGTTCTAATCCTGGTTGTGCGTGGAGGTACGGTGCTTCCACCTATGCCTCCATCTTGCCGGAAGTCCTGTATGCTTCATTGTTGAGTGTCTGGTTATTGTGTCCTCTTTTAAATGAGTTCTGAAAGTCAGTTAAGTTACTTGTGCATCAACCCAAGTCTTTCCAGTCTTGTTTTTGAAGTTCATTACAGCAGATCTAGATTAGCATTTTTTCTAGAGGTAGTTTATTCTTACTGCTGAGGTATGACCTTTTGGGGGATTTCTATTCAATATCCTGGATTTTCTCAAGGCTTTTCTACTCTGGTTGGTAGAACATTGAATGTCTATAAAATCTGTGAGAGCTCTGGGAATTTCAGCTTATAGTTTTTTTGGTAGTTCTTTGCCTGGCTTTCTCACCTATGTATGCATAGCTTAGTATTCAGCAATCCAATCAAGAAGATCTCTATGCAGATATCTGAAACTCTTTTTCTGTGTTTCTCTCTTGTTTCCAGAGCTCTACCCTGCAAATTCCAGACACTGAAGTCCTTCCAACTCCAATTTTTTAAAAAAATATTGTTACTTTTAAGACTTCTGGCCAAGATGGAGGCGTAGGTAGACACACTGTGCCTCCTCACACAACCAAGATAAGGACAACAACAATTTAGAAACAGAATAACAACCAGAACTGACAGAAAATTGAACTGTATGGAAGTCAGACAACCAAGGAGTTAAAATAGACAAATTCATCCGGACTGGTAGAGGGGGCGAAGTCAGGCAGCCAGGCATGGGTCGTGGCGCAGAGAGCATTGGGAATGGGCTCAAAAGGCATCCAGGGTGTGCAAGAGCACAGCAGGTGGACCCTGGGCACGCAAGCGGCAGCTGGCAGACTCCGGCTGAGGGATGGCAACCTGCAGACCTAGCAAGGCAGTGACTGTGAAGCAAGACACTGCACGCAACCCAGGATCCCAGTGCTGGGAAATAGAGCCTTGGGGCACTGATTGAAAACACCTGTGGGGGTTGAGGCACAGGAGAGACTCCAAGCCTCACAGGAGAGGTTGTTGGAAAGTCCCGCGTGTTGCACAAGCCCACTCACTCTGGAATTGGCACCAGAAGGGCCCAGTTTGCATGGGGGAAGCAACGGAAGGGACTGAGGTCCCATGGAGAGCATAGCAAGTGCCATTGTTCCGTGTTGGACCCTGCCCCCACATACAGTGTCACAACACAGTGACTGGGGTGCCCCGCCCTGGTGAACACCTAAGCCTCCTCCCCTCATATGTAAGAGGCGCGAGCAGACCAAAGGGGAAAAAAAAAGAAGATGGCTCAAACAGAAGAACAAATGAAAGTTCCACAACAGTACTTTTAAGCGACCGAGAGATAGCCAACCTATCAGATGCACAGTTCAAAGCACTGGTGATCAGGATGCTCACAGAATTGGTTGATTTTGGTTACAAATTAGATGAAAAAAATGAAGGCTACAATAAGTGAAATGAAGAAAAATGCAGAGGGAACCAATACTGATGGAATGAAAGCTGGGTCTCACATCAATGGAGTGGACCAGAAGGAAGAAAAAACATACGATCAGAAAAGAATGAAGAAATAAGAATTCAAAAAAATGAATAGAGGCTTAGGAACTTCCACGACATCTTGAAATGTTCCAACATCTGAATTATAGGGGTACCAGAAGGAGAAGATGAAGAGCAACAAGTGGAAAACTTATTTGAACAAATAATAAAGGAGAACTTCCCCATTCTGGCAAAGGAAATAGACTTCCAGGAAGTCCGGGAAGCTCAGAGAGTCCCAAAGAAGTTGGACCCAAGGAGGAATACACCAAGACACATCATAATTACATTACCCAAGGTAAAAAATGAAGGAGAGAATCCTAGAAGCAGCAACAGAATGGAGAAAGTTACCCACAAAGGAGTTCCCATCAGACTGTCAGCTGATTTCTCAAAAGAGATCTTGCAGGCAAGAAGGGGCTGGAAAGAAGTATCTGAAGACATGAAAGGCAAGGGCCTACATCCAAGATTGCTCTATCCAGCAAAGCTTTCATTTAGAATAGAAGGGCAGATAAAGTGCTTCTCAGATAAGGTCAAGTTAAAGGAGTTCATCATCACCAAGCCCCTATTATATGAAATGTTAAAGGGACTTATCTAAGAAAAAGAAGATAAAAATATGTATAGTAAAATGATAGCAAACTCACAATTATTAACAACCACACCTAAAACAAAAACAAAAAGAAACTAAGCAAACAACTAGAACAGGAACAGAGTCACAGAAATGGAGATCACATAGAGGGTTAGCAACAGGGGAGTGGGAGGAGGACAGAGGGGGGAATGGTATGGAGAATAAGTAGCATAAATGGTAGGTAGAAAATACACAGGGGGAGGGCAAGAATAGTATGGAAAATGTAGAAGTTAAAGAACTTATGACACATGGACATGAACCAAAGTGGGGGAATGTGGATGGGACAGGGTATGCAGGGTGGAGGGGAATGAAGGGGGGTAATGGGACAACTGTAATAGCATAATCAATAAAATATATTAAAAATGGTTATTTTTAGGGAGAGGGGGAGGGAGGGAGAAAGGGAGAGAAACATCAATGTGTAGTTGCCTCTTGCATGCCCCCCACTGGGGACCTGACCTGCAACTCAGGCATGTGCCCTGACTGGGAAATTGACCTGGTGACCCTTTGGTTCACCAGCCAGTGCTCAATCCACTGAGCCATACCAGCCAGGGCCAATTTTTCCTCTTTAACTTAGGGAGACCACTGTGCTGTTCTGAGGTTTCCCTTTCTACACCATGATCCACAAAGTGCTTCCAGGAAGAAACTAAAAGATATCACAGACTTCACCTCATTTGTTTCTCTTCTTTTAGGGATCATAGCCCTGCACTGACTGTTGTCTGATGTCTAAAACAGCTGTTTTATATATTTTCCAGTTTTCTAGGTTTTATTAATGGCAGGATAAAAAGTCTGATAAAAATATGGTTGGAAGCAGAAGTCACAGAAGATATTTTTTTAAGCATGATAGAGACATGGCCATATTTGTTTTGAAGAAAAAGCTGGTGGCCCCCTGGTGATCTCTTGAATGGACAAGAGGTAAATACTGAGGCAGAAAAACAAATTTTAAGGTTATTTAAGTTGTCTACAAAAGAGCTGATGGTGATCTTAACGAAAAGATTGTCAGCAGGACTAGGGAAATATGAAAACATTTGAGAGATATTTAAGAGATAGGATTGACAAGACTTGCTGATAGCTTGGATTTGGGTGGTGGGTGAAGTAAAGTGCAGACTTCAGGGTCACCTCCAGTTTTCTGGCTTGAACAACTAGAAGAATGGTCATGCCATTCACTGACTGAGGTGGGAAAAGGTTTTTTTTTTTTTCTTTTTTGGTGGAGTGTTATTTATTAGTGGGTGGAGATGATGAGTGCAGTTTTGGACATGTGGAATTTGAGGGGCTTGAAAGCAACTGCAGTAGAGAAGGCAGTTGACTATGTAGATCTGGGGTTTAGAGGAGAGCTGGGGGCTGGAGCAGTAACTGTGGCCATGGGAATTGGTGAGACTGTCCAGGGAGAGGGTGTCCAATGAGAGGAGAAGGCAGCGCAGGACAAAGTGGTTTACCAGGAGAGAGCTCAATGCTGAGGGAATGGGCCACAGTTTAGGGAAGTCATGATGGAAAAGAAAAGGATAGAGTTGGAGCCCTGGTAGTCTTTCTCCATGGATAAGCTCTGGGATAGGATTGCTGTGGGCTCAGGCCCCAGGGATGGGAGTAACAGGTGCTAGAAGAGATGGTGTGAGGACCCAGGGCACATTCTGCTAACTTAACTGATCTTTTGGCTCATGCCCTGCTTTCCCTGTCTCATCTCCAGGCAGGGCCATTAACGCTATTACAAAGAAAAGGAAAACTAGGGCAAACAAAAGGCATAATTGAAATGGAAATAGTTACTAAACCCCAAACAAGGAGAAAACCTCAGTTGGTATTTTGGAGGCTATGGCAGGAGTCTTCCGCAGACCAGCATTGTCAGCTTGGCCCTGCGCCTTGTAGCTGGGCCCTGTGGGCTGGCTATACTCCAACTAGCCCACACATCTTCACCCCCACCTCTGGCACTGGGAACCATGCCAGGGCCTCCCCAGGCAGCCAATCATGTGGCCAGGCCCAGGGAGCACTGTAGGGCTCTGGAGCAACTGGGGTAGACAGGGAGGGGCAGAAACAGGACAGCTCTGTGTAGTGGTGGTATAGATGCCTGGAATCCACTCTCAGGTGCCAACCCTCAGTGGCCTCCCTGATTACTCTTGTCTAAACTCACTCCTGCTTCTCAGAACTAGTGAACTAACAATGGTGTTAGTGCACAGATATTACTCAAATTCAGACTTTGTGGTCTGTTGTTCTCCAATTGGATCCTGTCTATCTTGTCAATGGGCTCTGAGTTCCCCAAGGCCAGGGACCAGCTGCAATCACTATTTCCTTGACTTCTTCACAGTATACCCACCTTGGGAAAATGCCATGAAGCAGTTCAAAGAGGATCCTTTGTCATCAGCTTTACTATCAATTCAGATATGTGGTATGCTGACTTTTGATGAACTGCAGAATTCTTTTTATTTATTTTTATTTATTTTAAATATTTTATTTATTTATTTTTAGGGGGAAGAGAAGGAGAAAGAGAGGGAAAGGAGAAACATCAGTGTGTGGTTCCTTCTCATACGCCCCGTACTGGGGACTTGACCCGCAACCCAGGCACATGCCCTGACTGGGAATCAAACTGGCGGCCCTCTGGTTCACAGGCCAGTGCTCAATGCACTGAGCCACATCAGCCAGGGCCAGAGTTGTTTTTAATTGTGAGCATCCTAGGGTATGTACAATAGGATCTGGTTCACCAAAATTTAATTTGCACTCAACTTCTCAAGGATGCAGGCCTTGGGTAAAGTGAGGTATATCTGGATTTCTTTTTTGAATTAAATATTTTGACATGTTGAGGAGAATTTTTCGACTTCTACTTGAGAGAACTGGAGACCTATGAACTGAGGGGGAGAGTTGGTGCAAATCTTCCTCAGCAGGATAGGAGCTGTGTGAAGCTGAGATTCCTAAGTCATCAGAAAGGAGTTCATGTCAGCCCCCTCCCCTAGACCTGGGAAAACAATACTGTCTTGCCAGTCAGTATTGAACTTTCTAGGCTGTAGCTGGCATATATATGTATTAGGTTACTTGTCTTGACTCACAGGATCATTGTCTTCTGCCAGTGTGGGCCCTCTGAGAAGCAGACATCAAGATGGTGTCAAATATGAAAATGATTTATTGGAGGGAAAACATGTGAAAGATATAGGCATGGAAGTGGGAGTAGACAGGGATAGCCTTCCCACCACAGTGCAGGGCTGACACCTGAAAAAGGAGATAGGAAAGGAAGGAGCCTTGGGAAGGAAGATTCTCAGCCTGTAGCACAGTTCTGAGAAAGCCCTGGCCAGATTGATGGGAAATCCCTCAGCAAGGTTTGCCTGTTGGAGGAGTTCCATGTCATAGGAATGGCTATGCCTGACATCCCTGCCAGATGTACTCATTGGCTTGGAGCAGCCTGGGGAAATCACAGCCTTGATGTGAACACCACTAAAGACCCAAAAGAGTAGCAGCTGGGGCTGTCAGTGAACTCAGCTCCCTGCACCTGGTTCTGAGAGGGATCTGAGCAGTGCATCTTTGTGCCCACAACACCATCTCTGCAGTCTTCTAGGATCTCTACCCTGCCACCCTGCCTGGGACTAGTCCTTACTAGTTTGTTCCCAAGGCAATTGTTTCTCCCCTTCTAGCTGAACTCCAGGCTAGACAGTCTGCCTCAGTCTCTTCAAGCTCCACAGTAGGGCCCAGGTCCCTACACCCCTGTCTTGCTGGAGTGTGTATTTTGGGTAGGAAGGTTGTGGAGTTTGCTGGGGTGAGGCTGTGGGCTTTGATTCACCCACTGGTCAGATGGTCAGTGTATATGGTACAGATATTAACAATAGCCCTGAAACGAAAACTGCTGCTTCTTCCCTGTCCTGTCTGCACCCTTTGCTCTGAGATTAACTTGGAAACCACATTCTATTTCCCTTTTTTTCAAAGAATCACTAGTCTTGTTCCTTGTAGATGTATGAATGAACAGCTCTCTGTGAGTTCTCAGCCAACCTGTGCTGCTTATAGTAGAGAAAAGGGTAGAGGGATGGGGCAGTAGGTAGTGGGCAGCTGACCAGGACCAATGGAGCCACCTGAGAGAAAACATTTCCCCTGGAATGGTGGCCACAGTGCTGGCCTGGCTGGTGACTCCTCCTGGCCAAGTACCAGGTCTGCTTTGGTATTGTGACTCCAGGATCTAGTCTAAAGCCTGGGACAAAGTGGGTGCCCAATATCTGTTGAACAAGTGCCTTTGGGAACAAGTTTTCCCTCCCAGTGATCACCTTTGCACTCCACTGACATGTTGGCTTCATGAGAGCAGGAACTTTGTTTTGTTTATTGTGATATCCAGCTTAGAGCCTGGTATATAATAAGCACTCAACAAAGAGTTTCCATTGGGTGCAAAAGCCCTATTTCCAGGAACACAAGAAGGGGAAAAGGGTAGGCCCTGCCCATGAGAGCTCCCAGACTAATAGGGATACACAGCTCCTTAAGCAACAGGTAGGTAGCCAGGATTTACTTGGAAATAGCTAGACAGTAAAGATCCATTTTCTTTAAAAAAGCTGTGAGCAAGAGCTTAGCTGATGATAACTGGCTGGAGAAGACTTTGGCATTGAGGGGAACATTGGAATGACTGAGGTGACAAGAGCTGGCTGGAGCCAGCTATTCCACATTTTCTTTCTAAGCTTCTTATTTATGAGGAACACATTCTGAAACAGAACTCTGGACACATGGTCTGATCAAGGGCCTGGATGGGGTCTCAAAAATGTAACAGGACACTTCCTAGTCTCATGCTGGAATAGCTCATGGTAAGAAACAGCCCAGATGGAGGCCAGTCTCTCTGCTGGAGAGCTGGGCCAAGTTCCCAGACAGTGGGTTTTACCAGCAGGCCTATGTTTGTCCCTCTTACTGAAGGTTGGCATAACCTGAGTGCATCAAGTAAAGCAAAAGACTTCTTGGATCTATGAGAGAACAGCAGCATACTCTCTGCATCTACTTCAGGCTGGGCACTACTCACAGGCTCATCCTCACCATGGCATCATACCTCTTTAGGTCCTTAAGTCTTGCTCTAACAAGAGAAAACATCATATCCATTCATGTGTTGCTTTTGGACTCCTAGCTGCTGTCACTGCCAGGGTGATCCTGCAAGTACCCAGAGGATAGGTTAAGGCACTCTCATTTTTTTAGGGAGAGTACTCCGTGTAACTTCAGATTCAGTGAGGGCTCCTAATTGAGAGAGAAGGAATCAATAAACCAATGTCAGTCTCATGAGATGTCTTTAGGTGTTTTTTCCTCCATTGGGGATGGGTTTAACCTGAGCTTTTCACACTCCATATGAAGCAGGCAGACTAGGGGTGGGGGATCATGTTGAGGCTAGGGTTAGGGATCATTTGGAGCTTAGTACATTGCTAGGGCTAGAATGAAAAACAGTGGTCTGCACTCAGAAGAAATCTATTGTCTTAGCCCCCACTGGGCACATCAACCAAAGTTAACCTGTCCAGACATTTAAATATTGTATGTTTCTCACAAAGGGCATACTGGGACTTGTTCTATAAATCTTTGAGGAAAAGCTTAAAGTTCAAACACTTAGTTCTAGCTAAAATTATCACAGTCTCCATTAATGACAGGGATTATGGATGGAGCAAGAAATTAAACCATGATTGGCCATTAATGTGGCAGTGTCAGTTCTTTCAGCAACTGAGGCTTGTCAGGGAGCAGTGTTTAGAGAGACCAGTTATTTTCAGGCTGAAGAGAGACTGGGTTGGTCTGGAGCCCTAGATGGGGTAGGCCCTTAGGAGAAAGGATATGGAAGTACACCATGGTGATTGGTCCAGCAATACAGTCTTTGGTTTCCTCTTCCTCTTCTTGGCTGACACTGTGTGCTAAGAACTATGCTTATTGCTTCACAAGCATTATCTTATTTTGTCCTCAGGACACTCTATGACGAAAGTCAAATATCGTCCCATTTTGCAGATGAGGAAATCAAGGCTGTAGGAAGTTAGTCTACAAGTCTATAACAGGGCTAGGCATGGGACCCAAGTTTTGTCTGATTCCAGAGACTACCACTGCCATCTTCTCCTGACTTGAGTTTTTCCTGGGGTCTAGGCTTGCTGTGAAGCTCCCCAGGGTACAAATGGTACCAAAGATCTTGGCACTTCTGAAAAAACTGTCACAAGCATGACTCATTCATAATACTCTTCCTGTCCAGTGTCCCCAAAGTTCTGCTTGCTTTGGAACTACTCAATCCTGCTGGACTTCCTTGGAATTGACATGGACAGGAGCCTGCTCCCTGGTGTGTATGCTGTCTCTACAGACTTACCCCCAAATGACTAAGGTGGGGCCACCAACCACAAGCTCCTGCCGCATCCTGCCTCTCTGCCTCCCTTAGCCCTACTGCTCTCTCAAGCTCTCCCACCTCCTGATAGCTGTGGGAGAATCTGGCAGTGTGCACATGAGGTTAGTTGGACCCTGTCCAGGCTGAATTTCACTTGATTATTTCCTCACCTTCCAGGCCCTCTAGAGACTTAATCTCAGTCCTAGCTGATGCTGAATGGTCCAGTTTTAGCTCATCTGTGGATTTCATTAGTGTGTTGTTTACTGGCATTTTACAGAGTTTCAAATGAAGCTGTTGTGGAGACTGAGTCTGGGGTTGCTCAGAGTTTGACATTAATGAAGCCAAGCACGTGGGCCCAGGCTACATCAGGCCCAGTAAGCTGTGCTGGGCTGCCAGCCACAGACTGAGGCTGACACCAGATTCCATTTCAGATTGAACCTGAACCCTATCCACAGGCTGACTCTGAGGCCCTGACCTATGGGGTGTCAATGGTCAGGGACATCATACTAATAAACAAGCCAAGGCATTTGTAAAGACATTAGTTTAAAAGCTTGTTCCAGGTTTCTGCCCCTTTCCTCACTTGCCTGCCATCCTAATTACAGGCTTTAATGCAGTTCTGGGCCTTCCTGCGTTGGTAAAATGGAGTGGTAATGGTATTCAGAAGGAGCCTGGTCTGGAATCCCCTCCCCATCATTGTATTGGCCTCTGGCCTCGGGCCCTGGCCATAGCATCATGCTGTCTCACTAGAAGGTGGTCTTTGCTGCCAGGCCTCCACTGGGGCTTTCTTCTCTGCTCTGCCTAGCTGAACTGACCCCAAATGGTCCCTAGAGGAATACTGATGACTGACCTGTGATGTTTATGGCCCCTCTGGTTGGAAAGGGTCACATTTGCCTCACTGCCAAGATAGCACAGAAAAACGGGACCAAAACATAGGACTGCATTGCACAGTGTGCCCAGCTGTCTTTGCTGCAGTGGTGGAAATGACTGGCTAGCACTGAGCTGCCACAAATTGTCCCCTGGGTCCTCTGTGCTAATTTACAAGCCCACAGGTCGATGGCTGAGTCTACTCTGTTGCCTTCATTAGCCCAGACTTCTCCCTTAAACAATTAAAGGACCCTGTGTTCTGGGGTGATACATTTATTTTTCAGCCTCTGCAAGTATATAGATTATGCTTACTATTCTGCTTATGAGTTTTCTATTATTATTTTCTCTGTCTTCTCCCTTTGCCCATAGCAGGGGATGAGTGTAAGGGAGACACACAGTGGAAGCTGAGGGCTAATTTACCAAGGGCCAGTCAGCCTTGTGCCTCTATTGATCTTGGTGCCAGGCTTCTGCATTGCATAATTTGAGGTGGGGGTGGCATCTGTGTGCAAAACGATGGGTGCTATGACTGCATGTTTGTGTGCCCCTGGAATATATGTGTTAACCATAGTACCCAATGTGATGACATTAGGATGTGGGGCCTTTGGCAGATGAGTGGGTCATAAGGGTGCAGCCCTTATAATGGGATTAGTGCCTTTATAAGAAGAAACTGGAGAGAGTTTGCTTCTTGTCCATCTCCCTCTGATCTCCAACATGTGAGGATACAAGAAGACCTGAACTGCCAGCACTTTGATCATGGACTTTCCAGCTCCAGAACTGTGAAAAATAAGTGTTAATTGTTTAAGCTGCCTGATCTGTGGTATTTTTGTTACAGCAGCCTGAACTAAGACAATGGGCTACCCCAACCCAGTGGTCTTTGCAGCTTCCAGACAAGTTATGCCTAGTTCTGACTTTCATTTTTTTAAAGATTATCTTTTTATTTATTGTTAGAGAGAGGGGAAGGGAGGGAGAAAGAGGGAGAAAAACATGGATGTGTGAGAGAAACATCTATCAATAGGTTGCCTCTCACACACCCCCAAATGGGGACCTGGCCGGCAACCCAGGCATGTGCTCTGACTGGGCATAGAACCAGCAACCTTTCAGTTTCCAGTCCAGTGCTCAATCTACTGAGCCACACCAGCCAAGGCCAGGTTCTAATTTTTAAATGGTCCCCTCTAGAGTTTGGGTTCTCAACCGGAGCCTGGGAAGGGGGTAGCAGCAGAGTACTGGTCTCCATTTTAACATTCTTTTCTGATATGCATATGCCATTTGGCAAAATGTCTCTCAGAAACTCTTGGTCTGTCACACAGCCAGCAAAGCCTACAAATGGGTCATGCTTCCAAGCTCACTCTTTACCAAGGGTGACTGTGAAGCAAATTGAAGTTTGATGAAGTCAAAGATCCCACTCTCAGTTTGATTTGATTGTGCGTGATTTGACAAACATTTACTGAAGGAGCTATTGCTCTGGGCCAGACCCAGTGCCACTACTAGGTCTAAAGATAGGTCTTTTTCCTGTCCTCAAGGAGTTTGCAGGTGAGTTAGAGAGGTGGGTAGGAGGGGCAGAGACCATTTTAGTGCAGTGTTGTAAGGGCACTAAGATAGACACCTTCACAAAGGAGGTGATTGATGACCAGGCATTTAAATGGTCAATAGTTTTTCCTGGTGGACAAAATGAGGATGGTGACTGGGTGATAGAACAACATGAACAGAAGTAAATATAAAAGCGAGAGTAACCATGTGGGTTTGGGGACCTGCACCTGTTTGACATTTGTCTCCCAGTGCCTGGAACCTAGCTGGTATTCAGGAGATGTTGAGTGAATGATGTTCCTCCGTGGTCCTGGGGTATTGTATGCATCTGTAGGAGTTCTGGCTCCATGTCTCCTGCTATATTGCAAGCTGGTTGAGGATGGGTCTATGAGAGAAAAGTGAACAAACAGGGTGACACAAAGGGTTGGACAATGAACTGGTCTAGAAGCCAGGTCTCCTAACTTCCCTAACCCAGTACTCTTTTTACTGCACCTACTTTTCTCTCAGTCTATACCCATCTCTCCATTTCCTGAATCCCTTTCAGCATTTTGAGTAAGAACCATGCACTCTCACACTATTTTTCACCTCTCTTGGGTTGTACATGAGTTGTTCCCAGTGTGTTCTGCTTCTCTCTCCAATTGGACTGTCAGTGCCTTCAAGGCAGAGAGTGGGGCCTTTTCTGTGTTCTCTACAGTAATTGATAAGTATGCAAAAAGAAAGCAGAGTTGAAGAAATGCAGAAAAGCTCACATTTCCCTCCTCACACTCTGATTCCCCCCCTTCTGTAAGAGTTGTATGGGCTCATTTTTCAAGGACCGGCTTACTCAAACTTAGGGGTTGACAACTTCTCTGTGTACACACCTCTGGCCCTGTCTATACCATGTGCAGGGAAATCCACCATCCTCTCTCTTGGGTAGTTTGCTGCCAGGAAAGATTGGGGAAATGGCCCTAAACATAGCACAAAGGTGCATCTGTCTCTTATTTTGTGAGTAAATGTGTGTCCTGGAATGTGTGTTGCAGTGGAATCCTGTATTCAATACATGAGAACTATCACTAGTTAAGGAAATCCTATGATGAAAAATTTTAAACTAAGGATATTGAAATATTGAATTTATTTCATTTTTCCATAATATAATTTGCTTATTAGAGTTTGGATCTATTCATTTACCAATTATCTAAGAAAAATTCATCCATCCCAGTGAGTACCCACACAGGGAAAAGTAAACGTACTAAATTATAAAAAGGAATACACAGATTTTACATGCAGTAACTTATTTTTCTAAGGGAGGAATCACGCCCTAACAGACCTACTGTGTTATACTAGGAATAGAAGCTGTGTACAAATAAAAGTGGTTCATTTCACTATTCTCATCCAACAGATGGTTCTAGAAATGTGGTTTAGATTTGTATTAAATATCATTGGGGCCTATTACCTGGTTTCTCCTGTGGAATCCACAGAGTATAGTGAATCAGACAGACTACATTTGGGCCCTGCTTTTGCCATTTTGTGAGTGACCTTGGCCAAGTGACTTAGCTTTTCAAGCCCTCAATATATGGCTATAAGATAGGGACAATCATAGCAACTATCTCATAGGGTTGTGGTGCAGATAAAATGTGATACTGAATGTCAAGAGTGTGGCTCAATTGAATTAGGTGAAGGTTGGGACTGTGAGAGAGGGTAGTATGCCTTCCCTAAGGTGATCCTGATGCATAGTTTCATTTTACCTATGCAAAGGCAGGTGTAGGGGAGTAGGGCACATGTAGGTTATGACAAGCCATTAACATATTCTTCCAGGACACTCCTGTGGGAAAGGTATCCCTTGGGTCTAGAGGACAGTCCTAATCATAACTGTAAGTGAGAGTTTGCTTGAGTAGCTCAAGTGCTCAAAATAGAATGTTAGAGTCACAGATGACATGCAAACCTGGAAGGCTTTTGTAGCAGGTGATGATGATCTCCCTCCCTCCCCCATCTCAGCCTAGCCAAGGTCACCTGCGGCTGCAGGAGAAGGCTTGCTCCAGTAGGCACATGTTTCTCATCTCCAGTGCCTGCAGCTTCTCTACCAGAGAAAGACCTTACTCCAGCATTGGGGAGCTTGTCCAGCTGCACACAGAAACTTGACCCCAGGCCAGCCTTCAACTTACAGGGAATGGAAATCAATGCAGAAATGCCCTAATCCCCAACCCCATCCCAGCAATCCAGCAGGACAATTCTGAGGAGTGTCCCCATATTGTCTCAGCCAGTCCCCTGGCCCCCTGACCCCCAACCCTGTGCATGATGGAGCCCTATTTTCTCCCAACGCCACCTGCTGTTTAATGCCCTCTTCATTGGTTTCTCAGCCTTTTCTCTCTTTCCCTACTTCCACACTGTGCCTCACATGATCACCTCCCCAATAAACTACCTAAACCCCAGTCCTTGTCTCTGGGCCTGCTTTTGAGGTAAATCCAAACTAAAACATTTTCTATCTTCTATGGTTTGCATAATAGCCAGGGGAGTGGGAAACAAGACAATGAAAAAACTCACTACAAAAGAAATGAAATAAGCCTACTGGACATATGTTTTCAAACCACTTTCTTTCACTTATATCCTTGTTATTGAAAGCACAGAGGAACAGCTAGGGCATCACCTGAGAGCTTGTAAGAAATGCAGACCCAACCCAGGCTGGCTGACTCAAATGTGCTTTTTAATGAGATCCCCAGGTGGTTGTGTGCACATTACTGTGAGCAGCACTGCCCTACCTTATCTTTCTAGGGTTTCCTGAAGTTCTTATGAGAAAGTATTACTATTTGTAGTGGGTTCAATAATGTTACCCCAGAATTCATGTACCCTCAGAACTTCAGAATATGGCATTATTACATAGGGGTTTTGCAGGTATAATTAGTTAAGATGAGGTCATACTGGGCAGGGTAAGCCCTAAATTCAATGACTGGTGGGTGTCTTTATAAGAAGAGAACAGGACTCACAGAGAATAAGGCCATGTGGCAGAGACTGGAGTTATGCTGCCATAAACCAAGGAACACCAGGAACCACCTAGTGCTGGAGGGAGTGTGGTCTTACAGACAACTTGATTTTGAACTTTTAGACTCTAGAACTGTGAGGGGAAAAATTCTGTTGTGTTAAGCCACCAAGTTCATGGTACTTTGACATGGTGGCTCTAGGAATCTAATATACAGTAATATTATCCCCAATTTCACAGTCACGATAGTGGCAAAGCCAGGACTTAACCTTCGCACAGTTTGGGTTCCTGATTAAACACCCTGCAATGGGTGCCGGATCCAGGGGATCACTGACAGCATTTCCAGGGACCTGTTATTAGCTTTGCCCTGCTCCACATTGTTATTCAGGACTTAGAGGCAGGCACAGGGACACATTGCTCAGATGTGCAGATGACACAAGGCTGAAAGGGTTGGTTAATATAATGAATTGGGACTCAGGAAGATTTAGACAAATTAGAACAAGTGCCTGAACATCAGATGATGGAACCCCACAGGAATAAGTGGAGAGCTCCACACTTGGGTTATAAAGAGCAACCATACAGAAACAGGACAGGAAAACATAGCTCAACAGATGTTCTGATGGAAACAAAACTTGGGGCTGGTGGGTGGGTAGTCTGACCTCAAGCTCAGCTGGATCTGAGAGTGTGATACAGTTCATGACAAAGAAAAATAGCCTTCAGCTGCATAAATAGAAATGTCGCACCCCCGATAAGCCATGACAGCATACTCAGCTTCTACTTTGTGCTGCTCTCGCCACCCCTGGAAGACTAAGTCAAGGTAGGGGTATCACTTTTTAAAGAGGACTGCAAGCCAGATAGTGTTTGTGGGGTGACAAGAATGGTAAAGTTTCAAAAATAAAACAGTGAAAATAGCTGCCATTTACTGAGTGCTTCCAACGTGCCACACACCAGATTAGGTGAGATGAGGTACTGTTCCTGTCCTTAGAAAGCTTGTAGACTTCTGGGAAAAATACAGGTAATACACCCCAAGTCAGAGAAATACATATATTTATTTGAAAACCTGCAAGTGCTGCAGAGGAGTACAGGGTGCCATGAGAGCACTTACCCACAGAACCTGACCAAGACTGGGGATCAGGGCAGGCTGCCTTGAGGCAGCAGCAGTTTCACCTTTGAGCCAATCTATGAAGGCCAATGAAGTGTTGCCCAGATGACTATGACACCTTTTAAACAGAGGACAGCAGATTGAAAAGCCCTGGGGCACACTCGAAGAAGAGGGGGAAGAATTGTATTAAAAGATGTGACTTGGTTAGGTGGGGATCTTGGAAATATTGTTTTGGCTGTGTTGTGAGAAACAGACAGGAGAGGGGAAAGAGTAGGTGCTGGGAGACCAGTCAGGAGGGGGTCATAGCCATACTGTGTTGGTTTGCTACTGTCTTTGTAATGAAGTACTGTAGTTCTGTCTTGTCTGTGGGGGATTCCAAGATCCCCAGTGGATGCCTGAAACCGCAGATAGTATCAAACTATATATATACTAACATTTTTCCTATACATACATACATACCTTTCACTTAAAGGAAACACATTATGGCTTCTCTTTGGTAAAGCTGAATTGCCAGCATCACTACTTTTGTGTTTTGGGGCCATTATTAAGTAAAAAAAGGGTGACTTGAACATAAGCACTGTAATATCACAATAGTTGATATGATAACCCCAATGGCTACTGACTAATAGGCAGGGAGTGTCCACAGCATGTAGACTCTGGACAAAGGGATAATTCACATCCTGGGCAGAACAGAGCAGGACTGCATGAATTTATCATAGTATTCAGAATGTCACACAATTTAAAACATATAAATTGTTTACTTCTGAAATTATTCATTTAATATTTTCAGACCTTGGTTGACAGTGAGTAACTGAAACTCTGGAATATGAAACTACAGATAAGCCATGAACTTAGTGGCTTAAAACAACACAAACGTGTCCTTTTACAATTGTGGATGTCAGAAGTCCAAAATGGGTGTCAATGAGCTAAAACCAAGATGTCAACAGTGTTCCTTTTGGAGGCTTTTCTAACTTCTAGTGGTACCCACATTCCTTGGCTCATGACACCTTTATATCTTCAAAGCCAACAATGGCACATTAAGTCTTTATCATGTCCCATTACTCTGAATATGACTCTCCTATCCCCTCTTCCACTTATAAGGGTCCTAGTGATTATATTGGGCCCATTCACATAATCTGAGATAATGCTTAAATCTCCCTGTTTTAAGTCAACTAATTAGCAACCATAATGCCCCCTTGCCATATAACATGACATATTTACAGATTTACAGGTTCTGGGGATTAGGGTGTGGACATGGAGGGGCATGTTGTTCTACCAACCATACACCTCAATTTACATACATTACTTCATTTACTACCTCCAGCCTCCTCCCCCACCCCTGACAGAAGATTGGTATAATTAGTCCCTTTTTACAGATAGGACACTGAAGTTCTGGGAAGTAGCAGGGTCTAAACTCAGTCTCCTGGCTACCTAATTGTGGATCTTGCCACCTCCCAGCCCTGCCCCATACCATCTCTCCATGTGCTATGAAGACAATGTGGAGGGCACAAGGGAGCTAACTTCTAATGTGTTTCTAGCTGCTCCTGTCCCATAAGGCCAAGTTCTGAATGACTCCAGAAGGCAGAATCAGCTCAATAATTAAAAGTATGTAAATTCTAATTTTTTTTATTGACTCATTGTTATGGCTTGAGGAGACAAGAAAGGTCAGCTAGCCCATTTTCTTCTAAGGAAACCAAGGCCCAGAGAGGGGAAATAATTGACCCAAGGCCACACAGCTAATTAGTAACCTAATAAAGAACTTTCTATTATAGTTTTCCCAACAATGGTATAGGCTACAGTATGAAGTGAGGGGACCCCTTATCACTGTAGGGTTTTGATCATCTGACAGGGACCCAGCACAAGCATTTCTGACTATTGTGAAGTGTGTTGAGAGCAATTTTTTATTAACCACAAAATGCAAAAGTTTGTGAATGATTTGCTTGTGTTAATAAGCTAGAGCAGTTATTCCTACAATAGTATCACTCTCACCCATTTGTCCTCTTGTGTGTGTCTTTTATAAAAATGGGGTTGTTTTAACTCTGCAGAGATGGTTCTCTCTTACTGACAGGCACATACACTTAGAACCTAGAGGATGCTACCTATGCTCTCTAGTAGGGAGTTCAGTTAATAGTAAAAGTTGATGCTATAATGATAAGAAAATAGGTTTGTTAAGGAATAATTTACGTACATTAAAATGCACCCTTTTGTGTGTAAAGGTAAAAAAGTTTTAACCAATGTGTACAGTCATGTAAGCATCTCCACATTCCAGATAGGAAACATTTCCATCACCTCAAAAAGTTTAAAAAGTTCTCTGTGCCTCCCACTTCTTAAGTGTTTATTTTAAAATAACTATAGACTCACAAGAAGTTGCAAAAACAGTACAAAGACATCCCATGTCCCTTTCATGAAGCTATCCCCAAATGCTAACACCTCACATAATTTAAATGGATTTTTAAAAAAGAAAATCTGTTTTTTAAAGATTTTATTTATTTATTCTTAGAGAGAGGAGAAGAGAAGGGGATAGAGAGAGAGGGAAACATCAGTCTGTGGTTGCCTGTAATGCACCCCCTACTGGGGACCTGGCCCACAACCCAGACAGTGACCCTTTGGTTCTCAGGCCCACGCTCAATCCACTGAGTGAGCTGCAGCAGCCAGGGCTGTTAAATTGATTTTTTAATCAGAAAATACATTGATGAATAAATTCACATTAGGAAAATCTAAAGTACTCAGGTATTTTGAAAGAATTCTTTGAAACTCCTTTCTGATTCCAGTCCCTTTTCTGAAGCCAATCTCTCTTAGGGTTTTCAGTAATCTAAGCTTTTGTCTCTGTGATTGCATACTGTAATGGTTAATTTCATGTGTCAACTTGACTGGGCCACTGGGTGGCCCAGATTCAACATTATTTCTGGATATGCCTGTGAAGATGTTCCAGGATAAGATCAGCATTTGAATCAACGGCCTCAGTAAAGTAGATTGCCCTCCCCAATCTGGGTGGGCATCATCCAACCTGTTGCAGATCTATTTAGAGCAAAAAGCAGAGGAAAAGACAGATTGTTCCCTTCCTGCTTGCTTGCTTGAGGTGGACATGAATCTTCTCCTGCCTTCAGACTGGGGCTTAGACCATCAGCACTTCTGGTTCTCTGGCCTTCAGACTCGGGCTGGAATTACATTACCAGTTCTCTTGTCTTTCCAGCTTGCAGACCGCTGACCATGGGACTTCTCAGCCCCCAAAAGCCAATTCCTCATAATAAATCTACATATCTATATATCTCCATCTCTATGTCTATATCTAAATATTTTATTTGTTCTATTTCTGGGGAGAACTCTAACACACATATAGTGCATATGTTACATGTATACGTACCTACCTACCTATAGAAATAGATTGTTGTGTGTGTATGTGTTTAACATATATTTTATCGTGCATATTGTTCCACAGATTGGTCTTAACACTTAATTATATCTTGGATAACTTTCTATATCTACATATTCATGCATTAAAAATACCTGCTTAGTATTTCATACTATGGCTACTCTATAACTTAAATAAGTTAATTACCTCCTGGTGGACATTTAGGTTGCTTTTGGTTTTTATCCATTATAAGCAATGCTGCAATGACCAGCCTTTGTGCACACTCACAAGCACTTCTAATTATCTGAGAGATGTGATATGCTTTCTAGAGTGGGATGAAGAAAGATGAATGAAGTCCCAGCTGACAGACAGAGAATTGCCCCAAACACTGGGGTAGCAGTGAGTCCCTCAAGCGAGTGTCATCTCGGGTTGCTAATTTTGGAGGTTGACAGCCACTGGGCTTGAGGATTTTGGCAGTGCCTTTTAGCCCTGAAGGTTTTAGATTCTCTTACTCAGCCAAGGTCACATCATGCAACCAGAATTGCCTTTCTGGTCTGCTAACTCCTGGGCCCAAACTCTGCCTCAGCTAGCTCTTAGGTCCTATAAGATGAAAGAGCCTAAGAGGCTCCCTTTACTTGGGGGAAACCAGGTCTTGTTTTGATGAAGGCTGCTTTGACATAATGCATCCAAACCCCAAAGAGACCACAGGCCACTCCTGCACAATGGGTATGATGGAGTCAAGAAATCATCAAGGTTTTCTCCAGCAGCAGGGGTGGTCATGAATCCATTTTCTTCTAAGAAAACTAACACCCATGGAGGGGAAGTAATTTATCCAAGGCAACACAACTAAATTAGTAGCCTAACAAAGAACTTTGTAATTGGAGGTTTTAGAGAGTGCTCTCTTCCAGATTATGCATGCTTCCTGGGGGTATGAATAGGCTGAGGGTGTTGCAGCTGCACAGGGTGGACTTGTTAGCTCTGTGTTAAAACCTTTGCTTCTGCCCAGGGTGAACACTTCAGAAACTGGGGAATGGTCATATTGCATAGCACTCCCTGCCTGAATCCTACCATATATATACTTAGGGAAAGGCTGTTGGCCAGTGCCAGTTCCATAACCACTCACTACCAATTCACCCACCCCTTAGAGTTTCCATGCTGGTGAGGAAATAAGTGTTAGTTGAAGGAAGAAACAAGTACAAGAATTACTAGCATGTTAAAAGCATTTTCTGCTCTCAAAGGATTGTTCCCATCTCCTTATCTGCTCATCACACAGATAAGAAGGGCAAGCCCTAGTTTTCATATTGCAGAGGTAGGGAAATGGAGAAAGTAAGCAGTTGTCTTAGGTCATGCACACATCAAATTGGTCAGAGAGCTGGAGCAGGGACATTGGTTTCCTGACTCTCAGCCAAAGGCTCTTGCCAACACATTTCACTGCCACTCCTCATCTGATTGCCAGGATGTTATGCTCAGAGCCGTCTTCTGTGCCCAACTCAGAAGAGACACTGCACTATGGTCACTGCTCTCTTCTGCCCTTATGGCCAGAAGCCATGCGAATCTGATGCTCTGTGACCCTGGAAGAATGAGGAAGACAGTTCAGCCAGCAGAATCCAGATGCTTAGGGCTCATATGCGGAAACTCACAGACTGCTACAACCAACTGTGGAGCAACTCTTTGGCCTATTAAACATGCAAGTGTCTGTATGCTTTGAATGAGGAGAAGATTGCTGCTTGTGGTGTTCATTGGAGTCTCTAAGGACTTTTAAGGAAAGCACTGGAGAAAAGAGAAGGACATCTTGGGCAGGTGTCTGGTGTGTAGCCAAACTAAAAAAACAAGACAGAAGAAGGCTTGACTGAAGGGCGTGGAGCAGTCCTGTTGGCCAAAGTGGAAGGTTCACATGAGGGAAAAATGGGAAATGTGAAGTAAGATTGGGATAGGTGGTAGTATTTTCCCAAGGTGGCTGAAAAGTCTCTTGTCCCACATGCATTTCTGCCAATGTGACTTTGACACTGTATCCATTGAGATGTAGGGACTATCTACACTCTTTCCTCCCCCATACCCATCCAAAGTTTGACAGGCTTGTGACTATGACAGAAGTAAAGCTAGGTGACTTAGAAGCTAGGTTTAACAGGAAATACAGCTTCCACTTCTCTTATTGGAACACTCATTCTTTTTTAAATGTGTTTTTATTTTTTTTCAATTACACTTTATATTCCATATCATTTTGTATTAGTTTTAGGTATACAGGGTAGTGGTTAGACAATCACATACTTTACAAAGTGTTCCCCTGGAAATATGGGGACAGGGAACACTCACTCTTGAAGCTTTGAACCACTCTGTGATTTATTTGATGGCCATTATACTGTGAGGAAGCCCAGACAAACTCACACGGAGGTATCACATAAAGAGTCTCAGGACTACATGGAAAGAGAGATGCCTGTCCTGTCCCCAGGTGCTCTAGCCCCATCTTCACTCCACCTACAGTTCCAGTTCCAGTCACTCTTCAATTGTAGCCTTAAGAAGCCCTGAGCCTGGGCTTCCCAGCTGAGCCCTTCCCCAGTTCCTGACCCACAGGAATTGTCATAAGCCACTAAGACTTAAGGTTATTTGTACACAGCAAAAGACAAATGAGTTTAGTGAAAGTAGGGTAGTGTTGTGCAAAGAGCTCTGATTTGGGAGTCAGGATATCTGGGTTCCTGGGTCTACCCTTGCCAATTACTTGCTGTGTGGCCTTGGGTAGGAAACTTTTCCTCTCTGGGCCTTAATTTTATTATTTGTAAAAACAAGATGTTAGGATGAAATTATTTAGAAAGCCCTTTCTAGTTCTAAAATTTCCTTTGTGTCAATAAGCATCTGAGAAGTTGGAACATTAATCACTGAGCAGAAGACAACATACTGAGAGAGGGTTCTAGAGATAACAATGCATGAAGATAGAGCTGGGGAATCCTCTTTATTCTTCCTCAGCTGAGTGAGTGTAACATGAACGTGGAGGTGATGAGAAACCCCTCAAGCAGATATCTGGCAGGAGGAGGAAGAGGTTGGGTAAGTCAGTGGTAGGCAGTCTACTGGCCTGATCCAGGAGAAAAGCTTCAAGGGTACCAAAGAAGCTCTTCCCTTTTGAAGAAAGGACCCCTCCAACTGTTTCTATGACAGACCCATCATCTTCGTCTGCCTGAAGGACCATCTGTTTATGAAGTCTCAGCTGTGTGTTTCTGGTGGGAAAAATCCACAAGGCTTACCACTTTGCTCAAATGGAACTTAAAGTAGACTCACCTTGTATCCATTGCTCAGATGTGAGGACTTTGAGCAGCATTCACCACAGGTAGCTGAGCACAGGGGAAGAGCCAGGCCAGGTGCTTTTGGTGACTTCCTTTGGGCCCTTTCTGTTTCTGCCCAGATTATCTGACCCTAGGCTCTGTTCTAGAGTCTTTAGCTGTGGAGAATTTGGGTTATATGATACTTCCACTGCAGTGGTACTTCCAGACTGCCATTTATGTGAGACAGAGGTAGCCCTAGCTCTCGGCTTGGGATGGTCTCTTAGGAAAACAATGGGCAGGCTGGTGCCAGTGGAGATGGGGTAGGTTTGCTTCTTAGCAACAAAGGGAGCATTTGAGTGGAAAAAAAAGCCGGGGGGCCCTCTAGGACTGTGATAGTTTGTTATTTATCTCTGCTCCTAGATAACTTCAGGCAGCTTGGGGACCTGGACTATTTTGCCTGTAGCCTGTGGCTAACACCTTCTGCCTAAGTGAAAGGGGGTCTACGTTCTGCAGCCCTCGAGTGGAGGAGCTGGCCTTTTCCACACTAACCCTGGCAAAGACTCACAAGCTATTCACAGAATTGCAGAAACTGGAAGGCTGCAGATAGGGAAGAGCAGAATGATAGAAATCAGTGTTGGGAGAGCAGAACTGTTAGAAATGGGCTCTGCTGTCTGTCCAGGGCTGAATACTGTCTTCTCTGGAGAGAGGTCAAGGACACAGCTGAAGCCTATTTGCAACCCCACCCCTTCTACATCTTAACATTTACTGTGTCCTTAGGATGAGCCAGGCACTGTTGTCAGCCTTCTCCATGGATTATCTTATTTAATCTTTCACAACAGCCTTATGAGGTAGGTCTATTATTATCTCTATTTTAGAGATTAAATGATAATGATTTTAAAAACACTGAGGTACATAGACATTAACTAAACTTGTAAGTGGCTCAGCCAGGATTATGAACCCAGATAACTTGGCTCGAGAGGGACACCTAACCTGTAGATCTTGCTGCCTGCCACTCGATGGTAGCCACATTGTACCACCCTCTAGGGGTCCCTTGAAGGCTTGTCCTCCTGGGGCCTACCTCATCTTTCAAATATGATAACAACCACCAATTTCCTGAGTGCTTACAATGCACTTTACATGGCTTATTTAGTATAATATTCGTGATGACCCCATGGAATAGGTATCATTGCTGTCTTCATTTTATAGATAAAGAAACTGAGACTCTGGAAGGTTTAATAACTCATTTAAGGTCAAGCTAGTAAGTTAGCAGAGTCAACATTTAGATCTGAACCCAAGCCTGTCTGATTCCAAAGCTCTAAGAACACATTTTATCCACTAATTTATTCATTGAAACAACCAAAAATTTTTGGACCACATGCTATATGCCAAACTATGTGCTTGGCACAGGTGGGTATACATGGTGTTAATATTTCTATATTTCTGATTCTATCGCTCCTTTAGCTTAGACCGCTTTCTAGAACTATAGATTCATGAATCTAATTGTCTGTTGGACATTACTATCTGAAGCAGACAAGTTCAAAACAGAATTCTTGACCTTTACTCCAAAGTCGCTTACCCAAAGCCTTCCTTAGGTCTGTAAATGGCATCACCATTCATGCAGCTGCTCTAGCCAAAAATCTCTCTTTACAGCTAATCTATCAGTGTGTCTGGTTGGTTTTTATCTCCAAATGTATCCTAAATCTTTTCACTTGTCTCCATCTCCTCTTTCCCCAATAATCCATTCTCTTTCACAACAACTATATAAGATGAAGTTGGCATGATCTTAAATTATCAATCAGATCATTTCCTTTCCTTGTTTCAAACATTCCAGTGGATTTTCATGTGCTCATAACCCACAAGCCCCTGCCTGAACTGGTCCCTATGTTGCCTCTGGATCTCCTGCCCTCTCCCTACATCAGAACCAATGCTTTTACCCTATGCTCCTCTAATATGTCAAGTTCCTTTCTACCTCAGCTTTTGCACACATACCTCACTCTGCCTGGAATGGTCTTCCCCAGATCACAATTTAACTGTTACTCCCACAGAGAGGCTTTCCCTACATAGTTTCTATGAAGTAGCCACCCTTCTCTCTGCATGGCTCTTATTACTAAAGAACATTTTCTTTAAAATTTTTTTCTTTTATACCTCTCTCCCCTGCCTACCACAATAAAAGCTCCATGAGAGCAAGGAGCTGACTTCTCTTATTTGTCATTTTATTCTCAGCATCTAAAACAGTAGCTGGTACATAACAGGTGCTCAATAAGTAAAGTAGCAGAAGTCAGTGGATACAACAAGGAGGAGATACACAGAATAGTATATGATCTTTGGGTAATGACAAAGGAACAACAGTTTGGAAGTAGCAGATGGGAGTAAGAAACATGCTGCCCCAGGCTTCTCCGCTGGGGAGGAGAAGGCGTGAGGTCTCTAAATTTCCACTTTGCCACTCACTAGCCAAGTCACTTAGGTTTCCTGAGCTGTAGTTCCATCATTTAAAAATGGGAATAGTGATGCTATCACTAACAGTATTGTTGTGGGGGGGGGGGGGCTGTGGTCAAACCTTCCAATGGCTTCCCATCTCGTTCTGGGTAAAAACCAAGGTTACTAAAATGGCCTCTGATCCTGCACCTTCTGACACCCCTCCTCCCACTTGCCCTCTGTCCTCATCTCCTACTTCTCTTTCTTTCCTCCAGCCCTGCCAGCCTCCCCCATATTCAAGCCTCAGAGTCTTCACCCATATATTCTCTTTGCTCAGAATGACCTTCCTTCAAATATCTGCAAAGCCTCACCCCTCACTTCCTTCAGGTCTAGTCTCAAATGTCCTCAGTGAGACCTTCCATGGTCAACCCATTTCACACTGCTCCCACCTTTCTGGGTACTCCTTCTTCCTCTTCTCTGCTTTGTTTTTCTCCATAGCACTTTCTACAGTCTGGCAGACTATATTATTTACTTTGTGTACCATTTATCCTCCCCACTAGAGTGTAAGCTTCATGAAAGCAGGGAGTTTAGCTTTCTTACTCATTGCCACTCCCACAGCCACTAAAACAGTGCCTGACCCATAGTAGACACTCAGTAAATATTTACTGAATGAACAAATGCATGCCTGAATGAAGTGCTGACATTGTGACTGGTATGTAAAAATGTTTGGTAAGTGGTAGTTTTTATTACTAATAACTATCTCTTTATGTATCCATTCCCATGCCTGGGGAATAGCACAGAGCCCTGCACTCAGCAGATGCTCAGTGGACATGTGTTGAAAGAGGAACCCTATGTAAGGTGGGAAGTCCTCTACCTGCCACAAGAGAAAACCAAAGGACATATAGCTCTAGGAGTGCAGAGAGGGGAAGGCAGTACCATAGGCTGTGTATTTTTTTTCAATTATAGTTGACATATATTATTATATTAGTTTCAGGTGTACACCCAGTGGCTAGACATTACATAACTTAATAAGTAATATGACATGATACATCATTATTAGACTATTATTGACTATATTCCCTATTCTGTACTTTACATCCCCATTAGTATTCTCTAACAACCAATTTGAATTTCTTAATACCTTCACCTTTTTCATCCCTCCCCCAAACCCCCTCCCATCTGGCAAATGTCAAAATGTTCTCTGTATCTATGATTTTGTTTCTGTTCTGATTGTTCATTATTTTGTTTTTTTTAGGTTCAATTGTTGATAGATATGTATTTATTGCCACTTTATTGTTCATATTTTTGTTCTTCTTCTTAAAGAAGATCGTTTAACATTTCATATAATGGCTTGGTGATGATGAACTACTTTAGCTTTTTCTTGTCTGGGAAGCACTTTATCTGTCCTTTGATTCTAAATGATAACTTTGCTGAGTAGAGTAATTTAAGTTGTAGGTTCTTGATTTTCATCACTTTCAATATTTCTTGCCAATCCCTTTTGGCTTGCAAAATTTCTTTTAAGAAATCCACTGACAGTCTTATGGTAGCTCCCTTGTAGGTAACTAACTGCTTTTCTCTCTCTGCTTTTAAGATCTCTCTTTCTTTTTAACCTTTGGAATTTTACTTTTTAAAAAATTTTTATTTATTTTTAGACAGAGGGGAAGGGAGGGAGAAAGAAAGGGAGAAAAACATCAATGTGTGGTTGCCCCTTGCGCGCCCCCCTATTGGAGACCTAGCTCGAAACTCAGGCATGTTACCTGACTGGGAATCAAACCAGCAACCCTTGGTTCACAGGCAGCAGTTGGGAGGGGAAAAGGTTAACATAGTTCAATAATATGGACCTTGGAAGAGCAACCTATCCAATATTGGAGTTCTTCAAGGCCTCCCCCCTTTTCTTCTCTTGTCATTCTATAACCTTTACCCAAGTGATTCATTCAGTGCCTGGCCTTAAATACTTATTCTGATGGCTCCCAGATTTTTATTTCTAGCTCTAATCTCTCTTTTGATCTTTGGACAGCTTATCCAACTGCATACTAGATAGCTAGGTCTGCTTGGACCAAACTTATGATCTACCTTCCAAATGTGATACTCTTCCAGTCTTCTCTATCTCTGTGGCACCAGAATGTGTTGAGTTATCTAAGTCAGTAACTTGTAAGTTATTGTTAACCATTTCCCTGTCTCTCTATTTCTTATGTTTAATCTATTATTGAGTCCTGCTAATTTCACCACCTAAGTAGCTCTTGAATTCATTTACTTCTCTCCACCACCACCCTGGCCCCAGCTACCATAATCTCTCACCTGGTCTAATGCAATAGCTTCTCCACATATCTACTCTGCCCCCTCCAATCTGTTTGCTCTGCAGACAGACTGATAGTTTTAAAATACAAATTTGATGTCACCAGACTGCTTAAATATGTCAATACCTTGCCATGGTTCTTAACATAAATGTCAAAACCCTTATGTGGCTCTATATCAAGAGATTCTCAACCTTGACTCAACATTAGAATTACTAGGGAGACTTTAAGATTATTGCTACCTAGGTCCTACTCCAGACCATGAAATCTGAATCTTGGGGTTAGAAACCAAGTTGAGTATATTATTAAAATTCCCTGGGGATTCTAATTTTCTGGGAACCTCTGCTCTACATTGGTACCTCTTTACCTTTCAAGCTTCATCTTGCCCCCTGATCATCTTGACTTCTCTTTCTCTCCACACTGCCCTGTCAGTCTCCCTGGAACATTCTCCCTTCCCTCCACCCCATCCCCTTACACCAAGTTAGTGACAATTCATCCTTCAGATTGTAGGTAATTAATTGTCATCTTCTCTCCCCTCCTCTCCTCAGGTACTCATTGAATTAGATTCTTTCAAGCACTCATCAAATTGTACATTTGCAGTTATTTTGGCAATTATTTGATTATTATCCATATTCATCACCAGGTTGTCTTATTCACTACTGAATCCTTAGTAACTAGGACAGTACCCAGCAAGTATAATGGCTCAATAAAAATTTGATGACCAAGTGAATGTGAGGTAAGATGAAGTATTTGAAACCATATGGACCAATTATATTCTGCTATAGCAAACTGAATTTCTTTTTTTCTTTTTTTTATTGTTGTTCAAGTACCATTGCCTCCATTTTCCTGCCACCGCTTATCCCTACCTCACCTACCCCCATCTCCCACCCTCAATCATACCCCACTTTGCCTTTGTCCATGGGTCCTTTATACATGTTCCTTGATGACCCTTCCCTTTCTTTCTCCTGTTACACACCTCCTCTCTCCCTTTGGTTACTGGCAAACTGGATTTCTAACCTTGGTCATAAAATGAACCCTCCAGTTGGGTTTAGTGGAATCAATGTCCCTGCCTATAGCTTAAGTCCATCTTCACAGCTGCTTAGACCAGTGGCTCTCAATCTTAGCTGCCCATTATAATCACCTGAAAAGCTTAATTTAAAAAAGCCTAGCTTCATCCTAGATGAACTAAATCAGACTATCTGGGGGTGGAGCCTGGCCTAATTACTTCTTTCCCCAGCTTTGGTGAGGTGTGATTGACAAATAAGAATTGCATATATTCCGGCAGTACAATATAATGTTTTTTAAAGGTGTACAATGTGATAATTTAACATATGTACATTGTGAAGTGACTACACAATGGAGTTAACAGGTCCATCACCTCACATAGTTATCTTTTAGTTTTGTGGTGAGAACACTTAAGATTCATTCTTTTAGTGAAGTTCAAGTGTTTGAAGCTCCCCAGGTGATTTTAATGTGCTGCTGCAGTTCAGGATATTACTGTACCTCTTGCTTCTCCTAGTGTGGTCCAGGGCAGCAACTACATTACCTGGGGGCTTGTGAGGAATGCAGAATCTCAAGTCCTACCCAGATTTTCTAATTCAGAATCTGCATTTTAACAAGGACTCCAAGTAATTTGTCCAAGTGATCACTTTTGAAAAGTACTGTCAAGAAGCCAGGCAGGAGAGTGCAAACTTTGGGGTGATCCCAGTTTTCAGCAAAGTGTATGGTTGCTTGGTTGGGAGCAAATCTCCACTCCTCCATGAGTGTCAACCTAAACGCTGGCTCAGCTTTTTGCCTGGCTGGTGGTTTGACATACTAGTGTAGATATTGTAAATAAGGTCTTAGCATGGACAAAAATCCCATCCTGATTAGGGAGAGCAGAGCAAAGGTCTCCATTTAATGGGGATAGCTGGGGCTAGCAGAATATTTGCTAGGAGCCCTTTCTGACTGAGAACAATAGAATAAAGAACCAGACCTCAGGGCTCTGTCATGTCTCTGCACCCAACTAACCTAGGCGCTGGGCCTAGCAATGATTGTTAGCATTGCAAGTACTGATGATTGCCCTCAAAGCCTTGGTTCCCTTCAACTCTATCTACCAGCTCCCTACCCACCCCAAAACTCCCCCCTTCAAAGTGATCAAATGTGTTTTAATACTGTTATTGGTTTGCTTTCTAAATGTTGACCCTGTTTTGGTCAGGAGCCCTGATTCTAAGGGTTGGTCTGGATGGGTACAGCCAGGAACCCCTCCTCACAGGAAGCGCTGTTCCCCTGACCCAAAGTAGGGGCAGGATCCACCACAGGCTGCCCAGACTCAGCTGGGGAGACAATGCCCCTGGCTGGGGCTGCAGTGCAGAGGGCAGATCCCAGGTGGGTGTAGAGAGGCAGTTACAGACCCAAGGGCAACAGGAGGCACTGCATAGCCGCCTTGGGAAGGATGGAGCTTGATGACTTCCTGGGTCCAGTAGACACTGTCCTATCTGCCACCACCACCAGGCAGACTGTCTGTCTGGGTTTCCCACCAGGAAACATCTTTTTACTGGAAAGACTGCCACTGTCTGCTGTAGCAGGTGTCAGAGTCTGAAACCAATTTTCACAAGCCCTAGGCAACAGAAAGCATTGTGTTCATTTTGGGGGGCGTTCTGTCAGAACATGAGTTTTTTAAAAAGCCACCTGTCAGGTCCCAGTTCATAAATGAGTGCCCCTAACCCCACTGGTTGAAGATGAGGGTGGAGGATTCATTCTCACGGTCTAGATTTAAACATTGCTGGAGGCTCTGAGTCACAGAGCCTAGGACATAGCCATAACTGAGAACGGAGTCCTTTGAGGACACTTGGGTTATTGAGTAAACACTCTCCTTGTCTTTCCTGCAGCTGGGTGTGGACAGCAGCCTTCTCTGACCAGGGAATTGAGGGCACTCATCTGTTGCCCAGCCAAAGAGCCAAGGTGTCTCCTTCCAAAGGGCCCCAGGCCTTGTGTCCTTGACTGAAGGACCTAGAGCTTCTGAGGAAAGCACAACATTGCCTCTCTAGGGGGGAAATATACAATATATAAAATGCCTGGAATCTCAGACCTGGCCCCATGGCCTGTACCCACTCACCTCCATCTTGGCAGTGGTTCCCTTGGCATGATTAGGTCTCCACTGAAAAACTGGCTCCCTTATGAGCGCACTCCCATCCATTGCTTCTTCCTCCAGTTTCCTTGTTTTTCTTATTCTTCTCTTTTTCTCTTCTGCTTTCTTATTGCATCTTCTCTCCCTATTTATTCCATCTCCCTGTCCTCTGTTCCTTTTTCATTCATTCAAAAATGCATTTATCATGCATTAAGTGCTGTAGTAGCCTGCTCAAACTGTCAAAACAAAATACCAGGGACTAGATATTATACAACACAAATTTATTTATCATAGTCCTGGAGGCTGGAGATTTGAGATCACAGTGCCAATGTGGTTAAGATCTGGTGAGAGCCTCTTCCTGGCTTACAGCCACGTTCTCTCTGTGTCCTCCCATGGGTTGGGAGAGGGAGTGGGGGGAGGGAGAGAGGGAGAGAGTGTATGCCAGAAATCTTCCTTTTCTTATAAGGACCCAGTCTTATGGGATTAGGGCCATCCCCTTATGATCCCATTTAACCTTAATTACCTCCTAAAGACCCTATCTTCAGCTAGTCACATTGGGAGTTAAGGATTCAACATATGAATTTGGGGGAGGGACACAACTCAGTCCATAGTAAGCACCTATAGGAATTGTTAGATCCCTACAAGCTGTAATAGTGGAGGCAAAAACAGTGTAAAGAGATGTGACCAGTATTGTTAACAAAGTGTGACCAAAACACAGAAGAATGTAAGGACAAGAGTGAATAGATGCCTCAAAAAATCAAGGAGGGCTTGACAGAAGAGATAACTTTCTAGCTGGCTCCTGCACAATGAGAAGTATTTTGCCAGGCAAAGAAGTGGAGAACTATATTTCAGGCTAAGAGAATAGCATTTGCAAAATAACAGAGTTGTGATAACCAGTGAAAACTTCTGTGACACTGAAGGTGAGGGTGTATAGAAGGAGTGGAAGGATATGCTGAGGATGCAAGTGGGAGCCATCTGTGAAGTGTTCAAACAAGAGATGATCATAGCCCAAGCTAGGGCAGGGACTTTGGAAATGGAAAGTATCGACAGAATGCAGGAGACATTGGTTAGAACAAATTGGCTGATTGAATGGTGGGGTAAAGAGGAGGCAGGAGTGAAGGGTGACTCCTGAATTTCTAGCTTTAGGGGCTGGCAACATTCACTGAGATACAGAAGGAGAAGTAGGTCAGAAGTGAGAGAGAAAGTAGAAACAGTGATTGTGAGTTATGTCTAGGACATCCTGAGGAGATAGGCTTGGTGTTGTATGTGAAGTGGGAATGGAACAAACTCTATGTAAGTTCACTAGCATGTGTGAGGAAACTACCTGATGTTGAGGAGAGAAACATACAAGATTAGAAGAAATGGTGCTTCAAACTCACACGGGGCTCTGAATAGTGCCAATTTCTAACCAGCTAAAATTGGGGCATTGCATAGAGTACACAGAAGGGTATTGCTTTTGTATTGAGGAAAATTATCTCTAGACTGAGCACTGCTCTTGTCTCATCTAACAAAGCTTAGCAGCAAGACCAAAAGGGATAAAACAATTTCCAAGAAACCTAACTGAATCCCAGAACAAAGTTCAAGAATATTTATAGCAAGGTTTCACAACCTCAGAACAACTACATTTTGAGCTGGAAAATTCTTTGTCGTGGGGGCTGTCTGGTGCATTGTAAGATGTTTACCATCATACCTGGCCTTTACTCATTGTATGCTAATGGCACTCTTCACTTGCAACAATCAAGAGTGTTTCTGGACAAACAAAATTGCCTCTGGTTGCAAACCACTGATTATAGAAACAGAGGCATACTAAAGAACCCAACAAGGTAGAATTCACAATGCTTAGCATCCAATAAAAAGTTACCTGGCATGGACAGAGCTGTAAACTATGACCCATAAGGGGGAGATAAATCGATTAATTGAACTCAAACCAGAACTGGAAAAGATGTTAGAATTAGCAAACAAGGATATTGAAGAAAACAAAGATATTAAAACAGTTATTATAAGTGCATTCTGTATATTCAAAAAGTTAAGTAGAGACATGGAAGATATCTTTAAGATATTATTTATTTTTTAGAGAGAAGGGAATGGAGGGTGAAAGAGAGGGAGAGAAACATGAATCAGTGCCTCTCACATACCTCCAACTGGGGACATGACACACAACCCAGGCATGTGCCTTGACAGGGAACTGAATTGGTGACCTTTCGGTTTGCAGGCTGGTGCTCAATCTAATGAACCACACCTGCCAGGGTGAGAAGGTATTTTTTATTTTATTTTGTTTTTTTTTTAAAAATTTACTGATTATAATATTACAGTTACCCCAATTTTACCCCTTTGGCACCTCTCCACCTGGTACTCCCTTCCCTTCAGCAATGCCCCCCTTAGTTCATGTCCATGGGTCATGCATATAAGTTCTTTGGCTTCTCCATTTCCTATACTATTCTCAACACCTCCCTGTCTATATTATTCCTACCAACTATGCTTTTTAATCCCTGCACTTTTTTCCACTCCCCCCACCACAGCTGATGGCCCTCCAGATGCTCTCCATATCTATTATTCCGTTCCTGTTCTAATTCTTTGCTTTGATTGTTTAGATTCAGTTGTTGATAGTTGTGAATTTGTTGCCTTTTTAATGTTCATGGTTTTTATCTTCTTTTTCTTTAATAAGTTCCTTCAACATTTCCTATAATAATGGCTTGGTGATGATAAATGCCTTTAGCTTTATCTTGTCCAAATTAGGGGAGTTTTCCTTTCCTTATTTTTCCAAATTAGGGAAGTTTTCTTTCCTTATTTTTTCAAATAAGTTTTCAATTTCTTGCTTCCCCTTTTCCTTCTGGCATCCCTATGATTTGGATGTTGACACTTATGGAGATGTCCCAGAGTCTTCTTATACTTTCCTCATTTTTTTGAATTCCTGTTTCGTTCTCATTTGAATTCTTGCTGTTCTCATTGAATGTTTATTTCTTCCTTATTTTACAAATCATTGATTTGAACCCCAGCTTCCTTCCCCTCATAGTTGGTTCCTTATAGATTTTTCTTTATTTCACTTAGTGTAACCTTCATTTCTTCCTTTATGCTGTTGCCATAGTCAATGAGTTCTTCAAGCATCCTGATCACCAGTGTTTTGAACTCTGAATCTGATAGGTTTGCTCTCTGTTTCATTTAGTTCCTTTCTGGGGTTTTGCTCTGTTCTTTCATTTGAGCTATATTTCCTTGTCTCCTCATTTTGGCAGTCTCCCTGTGTTTGTTTCTGTGAATTAGGTAGAGCTGTTTTGACTCCCTGTCTTAGTAGCATGGCCTATTGTTGACAAGGCACCTGCAAATTGTGTGGGGCAGAACCTTAAATAATCACCAGGATGGGGGAACCTGCTTTACTGTTTTGTGGCTCTGTGTGGAGGGAAGGTTTAGAGAGGGCCTGTGCTGCTGCCTGGCTTCTGGAGGTTTGCCTGGCACTCGCCCTCTTTCCAGTCTTCACCCACTCGTCCTATGTGACTGGAGCCCTTCCAGCTGTTACCCTGGTGTTGAGTCCCAGAGTGGGTGGGTTTGCATAGGTTTCAAGACTGTGCAGGCCCTTTAAGTGGAGTTTCCTGAAAATCTGGGAGTTTCTTCCATTGCCTCAACCCCCACTGGTGTTTACAGCCAGAAGTTATGGGGATGCATCTTCCCAGAGCTGGAACCCTGGGCTATGCATTCTGGCTAGTGGCTGGGATTTCTTGTTCATAAGGCATCCCTCCTGATTTTTATCCACCACAGGTGAATGTGGGACTGCCCATGCCTGCTCCACCACTGCCGCAGTCTCTCCGCACCACACATCTCCTCGCCTCTCTGCCTGTCTCCATGACTCTGCCACTCCTACCAGTCTGGATGAATGTGACTTCTTTAAATCCTTGGTTGTAGGACTTCCATACAGATCATTTTTTCTGATGGTTCTGGGTGTTATTTGTTGTGATATTTAGTTGTAATTCTTTTTGTGGTTGGGCAAGTAGGCCAAGCATGTCTACCTATGCCTCTATCTTGACTGGAAGTTGCTATTATTCACCTGCCAATATTTCTCTTCCTGTCTTTCTCCCTCCCTTCCATTCATTCTAAAAATAAATAAATCAAATCTTTTTTAAAAAGAAAAAAGATTTCTGTGGCTATTTGGAGTCTTTTTTTTGTTTGTTTTCATTTGAATTTGTGAAGTGTTTATTCTGGATCTGTGATGTATGCCTTTGGTATTTTAATAACAATTGCATTGAATCTATAGATTGTTTTGGGTAAAATGGACATTTTAATGAAGTTAATTCTTCCAATCTGTGAACAGTATATGGGCTTCCATTTATTTGTATGTTCCCCAATTTCTTTCTTCGGTGTTCTATACTTTTCTGAATATAAGTATTCCACCTCCTTCGTTAAATTTATTCCTAGGTACTTTATTTTTTTTTGTTCTTGCTATAGTAAATGGGTTTTTTCTTAGTTTCTCTTTCAGATAGTTCATTGTTGGTGTACAAAAAGTGTCATCAATTTCTGAATATACTGACTTTGTATCCCACAAAAGTAGCAGGTTTTTAACAAATGAGCTGTGAGGTCCTTTCCAGCTCCAGTTATGTGGCACCTATTAGAGGGAATTGTCTGAAGCTTTGTACTGAAATAGTGTGTTGTACAAAGATGACCAAATCATTGAGACAATATCATGGATTTTGCTTGGATTCCTCAGATTCTTGCCTTTTTTCTTCACCTTTCTGGGACCATGTGCACAGAGCCTGACATCCCAGTGGTTCAATGAGGCAGGGAAACATACCATCAAGCTAGCGGGAAGGCATCCAGCTCAGTAGAGGAAACTGGGGAAATTACAGCCTAATGAGCTCTGTTATTTCCAATTTCTCGAAGTCTCTGATTCAGAGGATTGGCTCGCCATGCACATTCCAGACCAGTGATGTGTCTCAGGACCATGAATGCAGAGACATCCCAGGGGAGAAAACAATGGAAGACGAGATGGAAGTGAGAAATGACCTTTTTAGGTCTCTTGACCTAAATGCAAGGAGCTAAGAGGATATGGAGGAAGAGGTGGAAGTGTCTCTTCCCTGCAGGAAAGGAGATTATGACTTGATGGGGTCTGTGGAAATCAATGTAAGAAACTGAAGACCTGGAATATCAAGCCTCCGGGAATGTCTTTTAGCTGGACATGGTAGAGGGGCAGGAGGAAGGAGGTGATACCTCCCCACCTGTTAGCAGTGGAAGCCAAGAAGGCAAGGAAGGAAAAGAATAAAAAGCTAAGAGGCACTCTTCAAAGTCATTTGTCATTTGAGCAGTGCCATGGCTGACAGATCACCTCATGGGTGGCACCGGTAGAGAGCCTACAAGACTGTCACCTTATCCTCGGCCAGCACCTGGGTAGATGCTTTAAAGGAAGACAATTAAAACCTTAAATGCCCAGAGCAACTTCAGGCAATATTTATATCTGAGGCAAGTGGCATTTTCTTTTGATCCCAGGGGCTGGTAAGTTATGAGCTTCAAGTCTGAAACAGGGGAATTGAATGCTCTTGTTATTTTATCGTACTCAGCAGAGCCACAGAAACTGTTCTCACCCAGAGGAATGTAGACCTCAAATATCTGTTCTCATCTTTACCCTTATTACTCTTGCTGCCCCTATGCTCTGTGCAGTGCACTCCCCATCCCTCAAAAGGGTAGTTACATTTACCGATATCATAATGATTCCTTAAATTCATAAGAAACCTCATGGTTTCTAAAGCCCCTTCCTCTCCATTATTTCATTTTTTTATTCTTATTCAACCTTGTGAAGGAGGTATTATTTCTCCCATATTTTAGGAGAGGAATTTGAGGGATCAGAATAGATGTATGGATCAAATAACTGATTAATTAATTCATATATTTATTTATATAATGATTGAACACTTACTATGTGTCAGACACTGGCTACATGCTAAAGACATAGTGATGAAACCAGTGTAACTCTGTCTAGTCAAGGGCTGGTTGGGTGGGGAGAGACAATAATTCAATGCAAATCTAATTGAAAACTATAAAAGATGTGATTACAGAGGAATCTCAGTCTGTCTGGGGGCCAGGGAAAACATCTCTTGAAGAAGAGTTGTTTGACCTTACAGCTGAACTAATGGATGATAAACATTAGCCAGAAGAAGATGGGGTGGGAAGGAGCATTCTCCAAGAGGAGGGAAGAGTATTGGGAAGGCATTGTGATGACAAGGGATATGACTTTGTAGATAGAAAGAGGGGACAAAGCAAAAGAGGATGTTGGCAAGGTGAGAGGGAGCTAGATCATGCAGGACCTTAATTGACAATAGTTGAGTCTTGATCCTCAGAGCGATGGGGAGCCACAGGAAGCTTTCAAGCATAGTGGGACCAGCATGACCAACCTGGTTGCTGTGGATAGTGATGTGTGGGGAATTATGGGGTTTGAATGAGGATGAGACAGCAGAAATGTAAAGACTCTACAGATTTGACAGATACTTGGAAGTAAAACTGATGGGAAGTTCACACTCTTTCTATTTCAGCATGGCAAAGATGTGAATGGAGGTAGTGGGATATGGTAGATTGAATGGTGGCCTCCCTCAAAATATGTCTACTTCCTAACCTGTGGAAACTGAATGTAACCTTATTTGGAAAAAAAAGTTTTGCAGGTGTAACTAAGTAAAGAATCTTAAGATGCGATCATCCTGGATTATCCAGGTAGGCCTAAGTCCAGTGACAAATGCCCTTAGAAGTCAGAGGCAGAGGTAGATCACACATACAGAAGAGAAGGCCATGTGAGCCCCAAGCCAGGGAATGCATGGAGCCATCAGAAGCTAAAAGAAACAAAGAAGAATACAGTTATCTTGATTTCATATTTCTGCTTTCCAAAACTAAGGGAGAGTGAATTTCTGTTGTCTTAAGCCACCAAGTTTGTGGTAATTTGTTACAGAAGCCTTAGGAAACTAATACATGGGATTTTGCTGTACAATGACTATTTTTCTGTTTCTTTTTAAAAAAATGTTACCTTTTCCAGGTTAGCATATTATTAAATTCACTGTATATGTGTTCATAAAATGTATGAATGATGAAGTGAGAAGCCAAGAACATCTCAGTCTGTGGCCAGGGTTACGATCCAGGTGGTGATGGGTGCCAATCTCTGATCACTTTAGGGGTATAAACTTAGAATTGGAATGGAGAAAAGTCACCTCAGATTATCCCTCTAACTTTAACCTCATTATCATAAGGCTCTAAGCCTGTAATGAAACTGGTCATAGGCTCAATACTTAGTTTCCAACAGTCTTCTCTGGCTCAGCACACTAAGGTGCCAGATTTGAGATAGTATAACATCCCACCTGATGTAATCACAGATGGGGTTAGCCAGCAAAGCAAGAGGAAGAATGGTACAAAAGCCCACTGGACCTTGGAGATAAACCTGTTCATTCTGGTGTGGTTATCCTAGCTCACAGGGCCTTGCTGCTTGAGAATGCTTCCCATGGGGAACCAGAGTATTTATAGACTCTAGAGGAGAGGAAGGATGGAGGCTCCTGGGAGACGTCATTGAGGATGTGCAAAGGAAATGGAACTGTTCTGGAAGACCAACAAGAGAAACAGGGAGCTGCATGGCTCTTGGAGAGGCCAAAGGATCAGAAGCAATCTGGCAGGATGTAGTGAAAAAGGTGCAACTCTGTGGGGCTGAGATGGTGGCAGGGCAGAAGAGCGGTTCTTTACCTTCTTGGAGGATTTCTCTCAGGACCTGTTCCACTAGTGAACTCTTTAAAGACATTTGAAATATTGCTGATTATATGAATTCCATTGTCATATTTTTCAGCAACATGATTATTGTGTCAAATCAGGTATATCTGTGAGGGAACCTCTGACAAGAGAATCTGAGAATGTATGTAGTTTACAAAAATGTTGGGAGAAACATATAAGTGAAATAAGCATTTCTGAGATGTTTGGAGGCCATTTGGGAATGGCTGAAAGGTGCCCTGTGGAAGGATTTAGCATTCAGTGGGACTGAAAATAGTATTAAATGCCAAGGATGTGAATAGAGGTAGTGTGGTTACGCTGCAAAATGGCTACTTCTCTAATTTTTGAAAAGCAATACCTTATAATGGTTAGTGTCCGTGTGCTTGGGGAAAGGGCAATTGTGTAAGACAAGGTGTTCATCTGTGGCCAGGGTTAGATCCAGTTGGTGACCAGGATCAGGAGGCACTGGACAGAAAAGCAAGGAGATTTATATAGTTAAGGAAGAAACCCTAGCAAAGTCTAAGAAATCCCAATAGCCAGATTTTTTCAGCCAAATGGTTATAAGTGTTTTTTGATTCATAGACTAAGTCCCAGTCTAGGTCCTGCATAATTAACATCATTGTCTCTGATTGAAACAGCCACATACCCAAAATAAGAAAGTTAATTGCTGAATACATCTTAAGCACATGTGTTGGCAAGCATTGTGTTGGCAGCTCTGGTCTGAAGCCAGTAGTAGTACCCTGATACCAAAACCAGACAAGGGTGCCACAAAAAAGAAACTTACAGGACAAGATCCCTGATTAATGTAGATGTAAAAATCTTCAAGAAAATATTACCAAACCAAATTCAACCATACATTAAAAGAATTATACAATATGATCAAGTTGGATTTATTCCAGAAATGCAAGGATAGCTCAACATCTGCAAATCAATCATGATATACCACATTAATAAAATGAAGAATAAAAATCATATGTTTACTTTAACAGATGCAGAAAATGCATTTGAGAAAATTCAATATTGATTTATGATAAAAACTTTCAGCAAAGTGAGTATAGATGGAATGTACTTCAACATAATAAAGGCCATATATGACATGCCCACAGCTAACCTCATACTCAATGGTGAAAAGTTGGAAGCTTTTCCTCTAAAATCAGTAAGTAGGCAAGAATTCCCATTTTCATCACTTTTATTCAACATAGTGATGTTGAATAAAACATCACTATGGAAGTCCTAGCCACAGCAATTAGGCAAGAAAAAGAAATAAAAGGCATCCAGGTTGGAAAGAAAGAAGTAAAACTGTTGCTATTTGCAGATGACATGATATCGTATATAGAAAATCTTAAAGGCCCTATCAAATAACCGTTAAAACTAATAAATTCAGTGAAGCTGCAAGATGCAAAATCAATACACAAAAATCTGTTGCATTTCTATACACTAAAGATGAACTAACAGAAAGAGAAATCAAGCAAACAATCATGGGGGCAAGTGTGGCTCAGTTGGTTGGAGTATTGTCCTGTAGATCAAATGGCTGCTGGTTCAATTCCCAGTTGAGGTTCATAGGAGAAGGCAACCAATTGATGTTTCTCTCTCACCTCGATGTTTCTCTCTTTCTCTTTCTTTACCCCCTCCCTCCCTCTCAAAGCAATGAAAAAAAAAATGTTCTCCAGTGAGGATAAAAAAGAAAAAGAAAACAATCCCATTGAGTTCTGGCTGAGTTGGAGGTGTAGGTAGAAACCCTTTGCTTTCTTGCACAACCAAAAGAAGGACAACAACCAATCTAAAATCAGTAAACAACCAAAAGCTCAAGAAAATCAAACTGCATGAAACTCTGGCAACCAAGGAATTAAAGAAAAAAATCAACCAGACTGGTAAGGCAGACCCTGCTGGCTGATTCAGAAAAACCAGGGTGAGGCAGCTGAGGGGCAGGGCCAACAGCCCAAGCTCAGCAGAGCTGCACTGGAGGGACTGACTTAAGGGGAAAAGTGAGACTCAGAGCTGACTGTGGGCTAAGACTGGGGTTACTGAGGTAGGAGATACTTCCAATCTGACACGAGAGTCTGTTGGAAAGTGTGTTAGAGATGAGCAGGTAAGCTGCATCGTTCCCTCTCTGGCCCCTCCCCCACAGGCATTGCAGTAAAAAGTGTTGCCCTGCCTGGGTGAATACCAAGGCACCTCCCTTTACAACTTATCAGCTGCACGAAGACAAAGAAATATGGCCCAAATAAAAGAACACACCAAAACCTCAGAACTAAGCGATGAGGAGATTGCCAACCTATCTGATGGAGAATTTAAAGGCCTAGTAATCAAAATGCTCCCGGAACTGATTGAGCTTGGTCAAAAAATGAAAGAACAAATGAAAGATACCCAAAATGAAATAAAGCAAAATATTCGGGGACCCAACAGTGACAAGAAGGAAACCAGGATTCAAAGCAATGATTTGGAATAAAAGGGAGAAATAAACATTCAGCTGGATCAGAATGAAGAAACAGGAATCCAAAAAAATGAAGAGAAGCTAAGGATTCTCAGGGACAACCTGAAATGTTCCAATATCTGAATTATAGGGGTGCCAGAAGGAGAAGGACAACAGCAAGAAATTGAAAACTTATTTGAACAAATAATAAAGGAGAACTTCCCCAATCTGGCAAAGGAAATAGACTTCCAGGAAGTCCAGGAAGCCCAGGGAGTCCCAAAGAAGTTGGACCCAAAGAGGAACACACCAAGGCACATCATCATTAAGTTACCCAAGATCAAAGACAAATAGAAGATCCTAAAAGCAGCAAGAGAGAAGGAGACAGTTACCTACAAAGTAGTTCCCATAAGGCTATCAGCTGGTTTCTCAAAAGAAACCTTACAGGCAAGAAGGGGCTGGAAAGAAACATTTGAAGTCATGAAAGGCAAGGACCTATATCCAATATGACTCTATCTAGCAAAGCTTTCATTTAGAATGGAAGGGCAGATAAAGTGCTTCCCAGATAAGGTCAAGTTAAAGGAGTTCATCATCACCAAGCCCTTATTATATGAAACATTAAAGGGACTTATCTAAGAAAAAGAAGATCAAAAATATGAACAATAAAATGACAACAAACTCACAAATATCAACAAATGAACCTAAAAGAAAAGAAAAACAACAAAAACAAAAACTAAGCAAACTACCAGAACAGCAACAAAATCAGAGAAATGGACATCACACAGAGGGAGTTCAGTGGGGAGGGAGAAGGGAGGAATACGGGTGAAAAGGTACAGGGAAGAAGAAGCATAATTAGTAGGCACAAAATAGATGGGGAAAGATGAAAAATGGTATAGGAAGCAGAGGACTCAAAGAACTTATACGTACAACCCATGGACATGAACTAAGGTGGGGGAAATGCAGGAGGGTTGAGGGAAAGGGTGGAGTGGGGGATAAAGGGAGAAAAACTGGGAAAATCTGTAATAGCATAATCAATAAAAATACTTTAAAATGTAAAAAAAAGAGAAAACAATCCCATTTATAATTGCATCAAAAGAATAAAATACCTAGGAATAAATTTAAACAAAGTAAAAGACCTATATATGAAAAACTATAACACAGTAATCAAAGAAATTAAAGAAGACACAAAAAATGAAAAGATATTCTGTGCTCATGGGTCAGAAGAATCAATATTGTCAAGTGCCCATACTACCCAAAACAATATATAGAGATTCAGTGCAATCCCTATCATATTAAACGGTAACTTTCAAAGAAATGGAACAAATAATCCTAAAATTTGTATGGGACCACAAAAAAAAAAAAAGCAAAAAACAAACAAATAGCAAAAACAATCTTGAGAAAGAACGAAGTTGGAAAAATCATGCTTCCTAATTTCAAAATATGCTACAAAGCTATAGTAATTAAAATAGTATGGTAGTGGCATTGAAAACAGACCCATAGATCAATAAAACAGAATAGAGAGTGCAGAGTTAAAGCCATATATATATAAGATATCTTAAAAAGACATCTTATATATCTTAAAAAGATATCTTATATATATATATATATAAATATATATATTTAATTAATTTATGACAAAGTAGCCAAAAATATACAATGGAGAAAAGACAGTCTTTTCAATAAACAGTGTTGGGAAAACTGAACAGCCACATGCAAAAGAATGTTAGAGAACTTGACTGTTATCTTACACCATATATACAAAAATTAACTAAAAATGGATGAAAAAGTTGAATGTAAAATCTGAAACAATAACATTTCTAAGAGAAAGTATAAGCAGTAAACTCCTTGGCATAGATCTTGTTAATGATTTTTGAATCTGACACCAAAAGCAAAAGCAACAAAAGCAAAAATATATAAGTGGGACTATACCATGCTAAGATCTTCTTCACAACAAAGAATACCATCAACAAAATTAATAGGCAACCTACTGAATAGGAGGAAATATTTGTAAATCTTGTATGTGATAAGGGACTAATATCTAAAATATGAAAAGAACCCTGACTGGCATGGCTTGGTTTGGTTGGGCATCATCCTGCAAAGTGAATGGTCACTGATTCAGCTCCTGGTGGGAGCACATACTTGTGTTGTGGGCCTGGTCTCTGGCTGGGGTGTTCATGGGAGGCAGCCGATCAATGTTTCTCTTGCTCATCAATGTTGCTCTCCTTCTCTTTCTCCTTACCTTCTGCTCTCTGTGGGGTAAATTAACAAAATCTTTAGGAAAAAACAAAATATGAAGAGAACTAATACAACTCAATAGCAAAAAAAATCTTATTTTAAAATAGGGAGAATATCTGAATAGACAATTCTTCCAAAGAATACATAAAGATGGCCAACAAGAACATGAAAATAAGTTTAACATCATTAATCATGAAGGAAATGCTAATCAAAACCGCAATGAGATGTCACATCACATCTATTATCAAAAATACAAGAAATAATGAGTGTTTGGCAAGGATATGGAGAAAAGGGAACCCTTGTGCACTGTTGGTGAGGATGTAAATTGGTACAGTGACTATGAAAAAGAGTATGGAGGTTCTTCAAAAAATTAAGAATAGAATTACCATACGATCCAGCAATTCCATATCTGAGTATTTATCCAAAGAAAACAAATATATTATCTTAAAAATATATATGTACACCCATGCTCTCTGCAACATTTACAATAGCCAAGATATGGAAATAGCTTAAGTGTGCATTGACAGATGAATGGATAAAGAAATTGTGATATATACATGATCTGGCACAAATAATGCCCCTTTTTTATTATGAGAACTTTTATTACAAAATCATAAGCATGTAATCCTGTAACATAACAATATCACTCAAACACACCATATGACATTTTAGGTGAAACGTTCAAATTAAAACTACAAATTATTACACCTATATTACTACCCTACCAACCACACACAAGCAGCCATTACTTCTGCCAGACCCTATATAATGGAATATTATTCACTTATAAAAAAAACCAAACAGTGAAATCTTGCCATTGTGACAACATAAATGGATCTTCAGGGTTTTACTAAGTGAAATAAGTCAGGTAGTGAAAGACAAATATTGTATTATCTCTCTCATATGTGGAATCTAATTTTTTTTAAATTAAAACAAGCTCATAGATACAGAGAACAGAGTGGTGGTTGCCAGAGGTGGGGGATGGAGGGTGGGAGAAATGGGTAAAGGGAGTCAAAAAGTAGAGAGAAAAAATATAAATACTGTGCATTATTGAGCAATGACAACAATGTCAACAAAAGGAATCTAGTTCAAATAATAAAAGACTATTAAGATGATAATAACTTTAGCCCTGGCTGGTGTGGCTCAGTGGATTTTGTGCCAGCCTGTGAACCAAAATCCCTGGTTCAATTCCCAGTCAGAGCACATGCCTAGGTTGCAGGCCAGGTCCCCAGTTGGGGGCACATGAGAAGCAACCACACATTGAAGTTTCTCTGCTTCTCTTTCTCCCTCCCTTCCCCTTTCTCTAAAAAATAAATAAATAAAATCATTTTTAAAAAGATAACTTTAATTGAATAAAAGAAAGTTCAACTCTAGCCAATAGAATTAGAAAGACAAATAGTAATGAGACAGTAAAAATTCATGTTCTGTACTGGTGCTTAACCAAGCAAAAATAATTTGTCATGGACCTAGTTACTGAGGTATCAACTAAGCATCTTGCTCTTCTGCTGTTTTTCAAGTTCCTGCTAAGTAGCTCCAGAGAAGGACAGCTTTGAGGCTCTTCTTCAATACTCTTTGCTGTTACTGAACTTCTTTGCTCATTAATTTAGCTTATGTATTAGAGAACAAATTGTAATATAGAAAAGACTCTATTTATGAGGTGCTCCAGAAGGCCTGGATTGTGGAATAAAGGGCCCTGTGCCCAAGTATAGCCATTTTGAGTGCTTTCACAGTCTGCTGGGGCACTGTTTAGCCAAAGAGTAAGATCTCTATGCTGGGAAGGCACAGAAGGAAAAACAAGAGATATGAATTACTTAGACTTAGATCCCAGTCCTGACTTTGCCACCAGCTTTTTTTATAACCTTGAGCAAATCACTGTTCCTTCCTGGTCCTCAGTTTCTCCATATGCATAGCGAGGGGTTGAGGCTCTTTTTATTATGAGATTCCCCTGATTAGTGGCCAGGCTCATCATTTTCCAGATGTCCTCTTTCCACTCCACTTACATTACTCCAGTAAAAACAAGCACTACAATTGGGGTTGAGGGGAGTTCACAATTTTGTTATTTCCAACTGTTAATATTGACAGATCTAAGAACCTGTTGGACAAGTTGTGACAATTTAGCCCAAAGAAAAGTATCCAAATAAGGACACTTGGTATGTATCATAAGCCCAGAATGATTATTGGTATGACTATATGGTTCCTGCCTTCATTCAGCAAACATTTATTAAGTATTTGCTTTGGGCACCAGTACTGCTGATGAGAACACATAGTGTTGCTGTCTTGTAGTGTTGGTAAGAAAGACATATAGGCAAATACTTAGAATATAACATTTATATAATTCTTGCCTTAGTAAGAGAACCAAGCTCTATACTAAGTACTTTATTTTTTTTTTCTTTTTTTAAAACCCTCACCCAAGGGCATTTGTTTCATTGATTTTGGAGAGAGAGAAAGGGAGAGAGGGAGGGAGAGAGAGAAGCATTGATTGGTTGCCTCCCATATGTGCCCAGACCAAGGATCTTACATACCGGGACTGGAGATTGAACCTGCAACTTAAGAAAGTGTCCTGACCAGGAATCAAACCCACAACTTTTTAGTTATGGGACGACACTCCAACCAACTGAGCCATAACAGCCAGGGCTGTACTAAGTACTTTGTTAAGTACTGATTTATTGAATCATTCCAATAACCCAGGAAGCTAGGTACCAATCCTTTTTCAGATGAAGAGCCCAAGCTCAGAAAGGCCAGATAATTAACCCAAAATTACCTATTTAGTGATAGCTACCTTATTCCAGAACCTATATGCTTACCCATTATGCTCCACTACTTAATTTGATTTAAGACAGTATGAGTTAGTTGTTAGAAGTGCAAATTAAGTGATATATGAGCCCAGAGAAATGAGAATTTTCTTCTGGAAGCCCAGCGAGGAAAACACAGGGGCTTTGAGGTTAGGGAGGCCTGGGAAAATTATTTAATCTCTGTTAGTCTCAGTTGCATCATCTGTACATTTAGAATGATAAGAAATAGGAGTTATTTGTAAGTGTGAAGATTAAATGAGTTAATACATGCAAAATATATGCTAAATAGATTTTAGCTTCTTCTTCTTCTTCTTCTTCTTCTTCTTCTCCTTCATCTGCGGGGACAGGCAGAAAAGAATGGGCTGAAACACAATTATGTTCTGAGTCTTCTTCAGTGGCTGGACCTGCAGGTTGAAAGCTGTATTGTAGGTTGCCAGAGGGAATAATCCCTTTTTGAATTGACTTTGAGGCAAGGTGAGCTCTATGTAGAGCAGTGAAATGAAAGTCGTTAAAATGTCTCCATGCTCAAAAGGGTGGAACTTGGGGTAGGACATTAACTCCCAAAGGCCCTGTTAAAATGAATACTATACCTGAGAGGAAAACCTTTAACCACTACTACTCACTAATTCCCTGGATCAAGTACATTCATCAGATCAGCTCCAGCAGAGATTGGCATTTTAGGAGGATAAAACAGGGAGCAGTTTTGACAAGTGTGCATGGAATAGGGCAAAGTCAGAGCCTTTCCTCCTTGAAGAAGCCAGAGGACAGATCCCAAAGGAGAGGTGGGAGGGGGAATGTCAGGAAGAGGAGAAAACTAACACTGAATGAGCAACTACTATGCTCTGGGGACCATGCTAAGTACTTTAAATACATTCTCATTTAATCTCCCAACCATAATAAGGTAGTTACTATTATTATCTTCATTTAACAGCTGAAGAAACTGAGGTTAAATAATTTTCCCAGAGTCACACAGCTAATGAATGAGATTGAGGGGCAGGATTTGAATTCAGTTATTTGAAATTCCAAAAACTGAGTTCTTTGTAATACACCATACTGTTCATTCAAACCAAAAGAAGAGAGAGCAGAGTCAACTGAATAGCATCAATTGGTGGTGATGACATAGGATGCTAAGTAGAACTAAATAGCTTGTGCATAGTGCTAATGAGAGCTACAAGCCACAGGCTGGCTTCACATAGGTCAGCTATCTCACCTCTGTCCCCAACAATACACTGAATCCTAACCTTACCCCTTGGATTGCCCCAGACCTTGGTTGGAAATTGAGTCTTGCCCCTGAACACAGGCCTGAGCCACATGGAGCAGTGTGCTTAACAGCTGCTTGTCACCTCAGAGCGAGAGAGTGGGTATGATTTCATGTACCTCCTCCCCACTCCTAAAGAAAGACCTCAAAAACATTTATTCTCCTGGTATTAACTCAATGGTATCATCTTCCTGAACAAAAGAAAGCACAGAGTTATGCCAATGGTTATTTATTTTTTCAACAAGCAGTTTCTGAGTGTTGACTATGTGGTAAGCACTGTGCTAGGTACTACAATTCTGGAGACCTTCAAGTCTGGTGGGTGGAGGCAGATATGAGAACTGGTACTTTGAATATGATTTGACATGTATGGGAACCCACATGGGTTTCATAGTGAGCAATCAGAGTTGCATTCCTCGCCTCATGGGCCTCAATTCCAGAATGGGTACACTGGTGGCAGACCGTCTCTGCAGGCCTGCAGAGCATAGCAAGCAGATGCAAAAGTGTCTCCTCCAACACATTGCCATAGTAACTGAATGAAAGGTACAGCCATAGCTATTATGAAGAGGGCAAAGTCACCATGGGCAAGAGTGGCCAGAGAAAGGAGAAAAATAGCAGCTTGGATGTGGAACTGGAAAAATGAGGCAATTTGGTTAGAGAGAAGGATTAGATTAAAACATGATTCACCCTCATGTTCAGCTTTTTAAATCTTGCTTTAAATGCATGCTTTCTATTTACTGTGTTGCTTGTCTTGCAAACCAAACAATATTGGTTTGCTATTGTATTTCTTCCTTGTGCATTTTGAAGACTAGCTAAGGTGGAGGGAAAGGTTATAGAAAAGGGAAGAATAAATGAGGTGTTGTAACCCAGAACTGTCCAATAGAACTTTCTGCAATGAATTAAAGGATCTATTCTGTGTTGACCAATACTGTGGCTACAGGTGGTCCATACACACTCTAGTAAAGTTATAATTGCATGTGAATGCTTCTATTAACCTAGTTATAGGCAAAAGTCACTTGGGGGTGTGTGGGCTTATTCAACCAGGGGTTGGAACATCATGCTTCCTAAAAATGACCCTACAAAGGTTAATTCCCATTGGCACAGTGCCTTCAGGTACATTTTCTCATTTAACCCTATAACATCCCTGAGGGGGGGAAGGTGGAGATGATCATTCCCACGAGACCTAGTAAATTTAGGTGATGACAGCATGGCCCTACAGTAGGTAAGGGTGGAGACGAGAGGCCAGGTGTTTTTCCTTCTGGGTGGAAGATTCTTTCCAGGGGAGAGAGTGGGGAAGATGATCTCATGCTACCAGTGCCTGCTGTTCACAGCCTGGACCTTATGGATAAAGAGGTGTTCTGCTTCATGTCTCTGCTTTTTCCTACTGGAATGTGACTAGTGAGCCACAGACTATTAAAAGGAGCCCTATTTTGTTCCCTTCCCACTATCTTGATTTAGGCAAAAAGGATATTTTTGAAAATTTTATTTATATATTCAAAATTATATATTGAGCACCATGTCCCAGACACTGTTCTAGATTTGGGGATACAGAAGTGAACAAGGCATCGACCCCTCTCTTGTGGAGCTGACAATTGTGGTGGAGACTGCTAATAAATAAATTGTGTATATACTGGATTGTTTAAACATTTCAAACATACTTTTAAAATACTGTGGTCTCTTGTATCTTTTATGGCACACATACACACTGTCCAATGTATTTTTTGTGTAAATCTGGACTTGCACTCAAAGCAAACTGCCTGGCAGGCTGAAATGTGGAAACATCTTTGGATTTGGTCTTTTAACAGGTGTTGAGTGCCACCTATGTGCAGAGTCCAATATGGGAGACTTTGGAAGAATGCAGAAGAATGAGAAGACAGGATTCTATCTTAAGGGGTTCCCTGTCCAGTGAATGAGGCAGTCCCTTCTCTTGGGAGCCCCCAGGCTGTAAGAGCTGACAGTCTAGTCTGGGAAGGCAAGCAACTTCAGGACATAGTTACAAAAGGGAATCCCAAGGACATGCAAAATGAATCCAGTCTTGATGGTTTGGAATTGGGTAAACTGCCCTCATCCTGGTGCAATAGGAGCTGCTACATGTCCCAGCAGTGAAAAGGACCCATTGGCAACCCCTCCTGCAGTATTTGTTATCCTGGCAAATCTTCTAGATAGGATTTGAGATTTTAAGTACTGCTGAAAGAATGAAGAACTCTGGGGCAGGATGGACTGAGTGGGAGCATTCCAGGTAGAGGGTGCCTTGTGGGGCTGCTGGGCAATTAAGCGGTCTTGGGCACAAGCTTGGGCAGTCATCCTTAATACAAACCCAGTTGAAGTTATAAAGGAGTGAAAATAAGTGAACCAGTGTGTGTGGGTCTTTGTCAAGCTCTTGCTGATGCGAGTGGTAGGGAGAGGGAGTGGGTCTGAGTTGTTTCTGATGTCAGAGGATCAGAGCTGGAGCAGCCTTGGCCGGGTGCTTCTAAGAGCGCCCAGGTTCCTTGACAGCTGGTAAGGAATCGAGGTGAGAAAAGGTTAAGTGTGCCCTTCCACCGCCCCAGATTCTTCCTGTATTTGAAATCGTTCAGGTCTCCAAAACCCTCTTGCCCCCAGCCAGGCGGGCATTGTCCGGGAAGTGGTTGTGGGTTGTCGGTGAGGCCCTGCAGCCTTTTGTTATGGGGCCATATCGAGGTTCCCTCTAGGGCCCTGGCTGGGGCTACAGAGTGCGTGCCAGGAGGGGGGCGGTGCGGGAGGCTCGCCCCCCTGTCTCTTCCTGGCCCCCCTCTCCAGTCCTCCGGATGACCACATGACCAAGTGGGCTGTTGGCCAAGCCACAAGCTACAAAATGCAGCCCCAAGAGTGAGCAGGGAGCATTCTCGTTGGCAGCCTGGACTTCGGGCGGTTGGAGCCACCGCCGAGCAGCCTGCCTCTTGGAAAGAGTTCGCGGACGCCCCCGGAGCCGCTGGGGCCAGCTTGGCGGCGCTGCCCGCAAGAGGGAGGGAGGCTGCAGGCAAGGGCAGGCGGCAAGCGCACAACCAGCCAGCCTGCGGTGCGGCCCGGGAGCCCCAGGAGCTCCGCGCCCACCAGCCTGCAAGAGCCGCAGCTAGAGTCTTTCTGGGCCTGCAGACTCCCGACCTCTCCACCTCCCCGCCTCCTGGCCAGGCCCGTGGTGCTGTGGGAGGAGCAGTATGAATCTGCGGCTCTGCTTGCAGACACTCCTGCTGATCTGGCTCTCCCTGACCGCGGTGTGTGGAGGTGAGTGCTTGCCTCCTATATGTCCGTGCCCCACTCACGGTTGTCTGGCTGCCGCTGCCGCGCTCTCTGCCCTCCGTCCCACTCGTGCGCTCTCTACCTCCCCGAGGCTGGCGCCTGCGGGCAGGAGCAGCCGCCACGCGCCAGCCGCCGGCTGACAGACAGGGCGTCCCAGGCCAGGGACCACCAGCTGCAACCTCAGGTATCACCCGCCCAGCGCTTTGCCCCTCCTGGTTGCCCCTCACAGCCCTAGGAGCTCAGGGCGGCAAGCGTACTCCCGGTGTCCGGCGCCCCACATCCCATGTGGTGGAAGCTGTGGGGGGGCATGTCCCGCTCCCTTCGTGGGTCAACGGAGAGAACTGACCTGAATCCGGTGGGCTGTGCTCTCTCGTTGTAGGTTTTCTGGACCCTGCAGGTTAGAAATCCCCAGCTGTTCTGATGGCGGGGCGCAGGCCACTGGAGATGATGTGCCAAAATGCAGACGTGACACTTGTTGCATAGGCAGGAGAGGGCGGCGGGGACGGCGGTGTGGAGCCCAGCTGCTGCTCCTTTCAGCCTGCTTGAGAGCAGAGGCAGCCTCCCCCAGCCAAGCTGGGCAGGGCCAGGCTAGGCTGGTCCTCTCCACCCTTACTCCAAGGTCCTGTCTGGTCTGTTCTGCCCCTGCACAGGAGGCCCACAGACTCTGTTCTTCAATATCCTAGGTCAGGCACAGGCATGCTTAACCTTAGTCCCCCTGTCTCCAGGCACCAAGCCAGGAAACATTGCCTAACCTGACACCTTCATGCAGCTCAGGGAAGGGGAGTCCTTTTGCCCCCACCTGCACCACATCCCCCACCTGGCATACTTGGCACCGGTGCTCCCTTGCTCTCCCCAAGCCCCAGCAGTCCCACCCTGGGTTGTGTGTCCTCTTTGTGTCAGTATTTCCTGAAGTTGCCAGCTCCCACCTCCAGCTACCACAGTCCTGTGTCTTCTGCCTGCCTGGCACCACAGAAGGGAAGCCCAAGACCAGGTGGACTAATGCCAGTGCCAGGGCTGGAATCACAAGGAGGTGGGAGCAGAGGGGAAGAGAGGGCAGGATAACAAACTTCCTAGAGGAAGGACACAGGGCCCCACTTGGTTCCAAATCCTCCAGACCAGGAGGATGGCCTGCAGCCCAGGAACCTCTGAGGGAGCTGGTGGAACTACACCTCTCCTTCTTTGTAGGTGTCCTCCTTTCTCTGCTCTTGTCTTATGGCACTTCCCTGGGCCTGGGAGCACTATCTGACTTCTCTGAAAGGTGCTTTGGTTGGGACTGGCATCACCTGCCTTCAGCTAGCTGTCCAGTGGTCTTCCTGTCAAGGCCCAAGCTCTGGGTCAGCCACGTCCTTGGTAAGAAGAGGGCAGGCTTTCTCCTCAGAAACTCCTGTCAGGCAATGGTGGGAAGAGAGTAAAAGATATGAAAGATACCATCTGGGCTTGTTCTTTATAAACCTACCATCCAGTGCAGTTGGCAAGACAAGACACACACCTGATACCATTACAGGTAAATAGTCTAAGGTGATGTCTTCAGGGAAAGAAAGATTGTCTCATCTGCATACCTGGTGCTCCCCCAGAGGCTCTGGGGAGACCCTTGGCCAACTGACCACCACTAGAACACTTTCAGGGTCCAGATTTTAGGGCAGTACTGGTAAAGGGTAGAGCTGGTTCCAAAGGGAGGGAACACTGTGCCTGGCCCAGACCCTGCCACTGCTTGCTTTAATTCACCCTTCTTCATTAGGCCATATATTGTCTATCTCTCCTGATTTGGGTAAATTTGTTGTGCTCACGTTTTTCACAAGCCTAGCACAGGAGACTTCCAAGGTTCCCAGTGCCTTCTCCACCCATGACCTCTCCTGGAGCTGAGGGATGGCACCTGCATTCTGGTGGTCAACAAGCCAAGGGTCAAGGTACCCATGTCCTCTTTCTCCTGTGTTCTGTCCTGGATGAGAAACAGGAGCCCTAGAAACACCTTGCCCTTGACCCAGACTTGCATGCTCTTCCCACCTAGAGTTCCCAGTCAAAGTCCTAGGCCTGAAAACCATGCTTTCTCCATAACAAACTCTATCCTAACTTGGAATGTCTCCTTCTCCTCCACCAGCACACACATACTCCTCCACTACCTCCTGACCTGGGGTATATTTTGCTCTTCTGATTCTGAAAGCTGCTGGGCCAAGGCCAAGTGTTCCTTGGTCTTGTCTGAGTACCTCTCTTTCTCTCCTTCTCCTCCCCCTCCCCAGCTCCAGCTCAAAGCCTGCAGTCATCAATAGTATGAGGACATACTACTGTACCCCTCCTACTCAGGGTGGGAGCATCACCACTCTATCCTCTATTCCTATGAGTTAAGCACCCATGTAACCTGAGTCGGGCCTCTCAGTGGCAATGCAAGTGAAGTGAAGGGCCAGGTTGCCAGATCATAATGTGTCCAAGGGCAGCAAAGCTGGCATGAGAAGATCGCTCAGGGCACTGGGGTGGAGGGCTGGGCAAACAAAGGAGACCTCATCCTGGAAACACATGCAGGACCCTGAGTAGCTGAGGGAACATAGCCATAAGGGTCCCCACTAGAGCACCAATATGGGTTTTTTTAAGCAATCACAAGATAGGCTGATGACAAGGGGAAAAACAGATGCATCATTCCTGATGAGGCTGGCATGTTCCTGAAAAGTCTCATATATCTCTTTGTACATTGGTAGACATGGAGTTCAGGCTGCCTGAAAATCAAACCCTGTTCATCCCTGACTATGGTTCTCAGTGCAGAGATGCTGGGGCTTCATTGCTGATGGCGCTTTGGAGAATGATGGCTCCAGTCCCTCTAGGCTGGAGATTGTCTGGGGGGATTACCCCAGCTTCCCTTTAAGTAGCAAGTGAGTTGGAAGAAACTATTTAAGTGCACTGAGAATAGCCCCCATTTCTAAAGGGGAATTCTTTTGTATAGCTGGGACCTCCGCAGTGATGAGAATCAACAGCCTCTAAAAGTCCCTTTGGACAGGACAAAGCCCGGGTTTCAGGTGTCAGCTTATCTTAGGGTGAGCCAGATTCAGAATCAAAAGTAGGAAACAGGTGGGTGATGGGATCAGAGTGTGTGAGGAGCTGCAGACTTCCGGCTACAAAGACAGTGAGCACCCCCTGTACCCCACCTGATGGATGGGATGCAAAATGCCAGGAGCTTCTGAGTGGCTGCTCTGTGTGGCCTGGCTGAGTTCTCAGATTGCTCAGAGAGCTCTTCTCTGCAGGGTTAGAGCCTAGACATCTCCTTGGCCAGAGTCCGAGCCACCATCCTTGTTCCCCATTGCGTTTATCTGCCCCACATGTAGGCCCCAACACCCCTAAGCCCTCCCACCAACACTCACAAGTCCTGGGGGCTGATCATTTGGAGATAAACCCTCCCCCTAATCTGGACACTGTGCCTCTCTTCTGCATGCCTACTGTATCCCTGGGGTCATAGCTTGTGCCATTGTCCTATACCAATGCCATTCACAGTAGTTGACATGGATACAAGAACCAAGGTCTCACTTGTATTTGCAAGGCTCCTATGGTCCTTTCCTGTGCCTGGCCATGCCCTCACCACAGCCCTTCCTGCCCCAAGTGTTTCTCTGGTACTGACTCCTAATTAGCATCATCCTTATTTGCCTCAGTGGGCAGGAAAAACCTTCAGGGGACCCCAAAATACAAAGAAGTTGGAGCAGCTGGGCTAGGGGTCTTAGTGAAGGTCCTTCCCTCTTTCCCCCTCCAGCCCAGAACTTTTGCCGATGGCACCAAGAAAATAGGTAGCTCTATGACAGATGGAAGTGACCTCATGGCCCCTGTCCATGCCTACTGCTCTAAAATATAAGTCTCATTTGTGTTTTAATTCTCATTAGGTGATGAGTTTAGGGGAGGAGCTAACGTATTAATCCACCCTGACCAGAAGCACAGAAATGTGACTGGTAAAGAGCAGGGTTGTAATGGGTCGGGAAGGAGGGTGGAGGACTAGAATGTGCACATGTGTGTAGTGTGTTTGTGTGTGTGTGTGTGTGTGTGTGTGTGTGTGTGTGTGTGTGGGTGAAGAGCAGCAAGCCCCAGGAGCCTGGGCAGGGAGGGTCCTAAGGAAAAACCTCACTTGCTTTTGGTCCAAGAGGAGAATAAACACCTAGAAACTGTGTATAAGTAGAGAAGGAATCCTAAGAGCCAAGGGACCAAGGAAGGATGCTGGAAGCTAGGAGGAGGGAAAGGAGGAATGGCCAGGAGCATGACTGGGTGCTAGCAGCCAATGAGGTGGGGAGGTATGTGGAAACTGTGAAATAGTGATGGAACTGGGGTTTGAAGGATAGGGATAGAGCTGAAGGTGAATCCAATAGTGTTGGTGAAGAGAGGTTGGAATTCGAGGTCACTGACTTTGGAAGCCATATTTCTGCAAGCCAGTCCCATAATGGGCATTGCACGAGTACTCTGCCAGTCCACCTCTTGCCCAGCATCATCTCATCTCCCCATTTTTCCTGCTTCCAGTCTTTCTTGGCTGGACTGCAGCCTCCATGAAAGCTGGCCCACGGGCCTTCTTCCTCAACAAAACTAGGAACACCCAGAACCACTTAGAGTCTACTGCCAGTGCTTGGCCTGCAATCAGAAGGCTTCTAGTCTAAGCCAAATGTGGACAGATGCAGAGCTGGTCCCAGTGAGCAGGGGAGAAGCCAACTGGGATTGAAATGGCAGGTATTTACATCAGACAGAATGGGCTTGTGGTATGAGGATGAAAGGAGATGGGGCATCCAGTGGGGAGGTGCTAACTTCAGCAGCCCAGCCCCCTCCTCATGCACAGACTTGCCACTTCAGGTGACCATTCACTCATTTGTTCATTCATTCATTCATGTAATATTTATTGGCCTCTAAATCTGGTCACAGGCCAAGTAGAACCCAGCACATGACACACATAAGAGTTAGAAGACCCTCCCAGCCACACCCACAGGGTGACCAGAGGAGAAGGGAGCTCAGGAGATGCCTAAACACTGATAAGATGCCAGGGGTGAGGTATGAGATCTCCAGTACTCAAAAGTGGGCCACCACATAGCAAAGGACCTAGGAGTACAATATCATGATATTCTGGATTGGCTTAGATATACTTCAGCAAAGAAAAAAAAAAGGATAACAAAGGCATACATAATTCCATCTGAATAACATGAATCTGGGTGATAGATATGTGCTGGTGGAGGCATTCATTTTACTAATATGTTGTAGATTTGAAACATTTTAAGTGCACTGGTTACAAGGGAGCAATGGGGGCTTTATTGCCTGCTGTGCCCCAGTCAAGTACAGGCATAATATCACAAACTGCACCCCCCAGTTATGTTCTAAATAAAGAACAAGTTTGTGCCTGCCAAAAACATGATAGAACTGTCTAAAGGACATAAACTCAGCTCCATAAATTTCAACATGTGACAAGTGGGTTTCATTTGCCCTCAGGACAGTGGAAAAATTGCAAATTCTTCATCAAGATAGAAGACAAAAACAAAGAAAAGCTATGAGGAATGCCACTTTATGGAGAGATTGTCCAATACCATGGGCCTGTGGTCTGTGGTCCCCAGCTAACAAGCTTTCTCTTTCTTGCAGGGCCCCTGCTACAGCCTCCTGCTAGGAAAGGGCTGGAGGAAAGCAATGTCCGCCACCTGGTACAGCCCAGAGGGTCAAGAAATGGACCAGGGCCCTGGCAGGGAGGTCGGAGAAAATTCCGCCGCCAGCGGCCACGCCTCTCTCACAAGGGCCCCATGCCTTTCTGAAGCAGGTACTTGAGCCTCTGATCAGTGGATGATGTGGAAGGGCTGGGGAAGAATTAGCCTGGAATCTGGGTGACCCTGTGCTTATCACTAGCCAGACACTTGCTCCCAGCAGTCCCAGCACCACACACAACATAAGGGCTTACAGAGTACCCATTTCACCCCCTCAATTTTGCAGAAGAAGAGACCAAGGCTCAGAGAGGGGCTTGACACTTGGGGGCCAACCTCCTGGTTCCTCAGCAGCTGGATGTTGGTTCCCCTCCACCCTGGGGTTGGGCAGGCTGGCCTAGTTGGATAGTTCTAGAAGTCCTAGGGGTCTTAGATGAGCTGGGGATGGGTGCCCCAGGGAATGACTGCAGGTATACAAGTATGGATCCTCACCAGACAGGGGGAGTGGGGAGGGGACAGAGAGCCTTCCTTGGAGGGTAGACAGTAGAGAATTGGAATATAGTTGCCCAGAGCATAGGAAGGAGAGAGAAATCAGAGGTTACAGAAGAGAGTCTCTTCCTCTGTAAAAGGCACCAACTCAGGGGCCTTGGGCTTTATACTTAGGGTTGTGAGGAGGGGCAGAATGACCTTGTCTCCTCTCTTTTCCTGGGTGGTTCCTTTGACCTAGGATGTGTCAGTGATATCTCTATGGTCATCTAGGTCTATTTAGGACTGAAGATGTCCTCAAGTACTTATCCCCTGTACTTCTCTCTACTCCACAGATTGGTCTGCTTCTTTGGAGTTCTTATATACATTGGCCTTTCATCTTGCACTCGTCCTAGCGGCTGATGGTCCCAGCTCTTCTTACCTACCAGCCTCCTTCAATGACATGGTCCTGCCCCTAGTTTGATGATTCCCTTTCTCCCCCAAGGATCCATTCACCCCCTTTTCCTGGACCTTCTCTGGACTGACTTTGGAAACCCAGCACTGGAAGGCCACCCGTCTCTCTGAACTTCCCCTGCTCTAGTCTCCACTCTCCCACCTAATATCCCAACCCTTCATGCAGCCCTCTCTTCCTCAGGTTTGCCCTGAGGGCTGCATGAGAACACTCTTCTTCACTGGGCTCCAGCAGATCCCAGGTTTTTGTGCCAATTGGACCCTTCAGCAGGCCTCCAGAGGAAAGTAAAGAGATGAACAATGAAAGACTCTACTTAGAAGCCAGGGACCTTGGGATACAGACAGGGTACCTTGGAGGGCATTGGAGTGGGGGGCTGGTGCTGTAGTGAAGGAGAGTGGTGTAGCATTGGAAAAGATGAGGAACAGCTTCATCGCTGTTTCTTCATCCCCATGTTTGGCCTGATTAAAGAGGTGAAGGGAGGGGCCCGAAGTACTTTGTCACTTCTCTCACCTTACTGTGTTTTCTAACACTACTGCCAACTCACTGTTTCCCAACTTACTCTGTGCCCCTCAACAGCTAGTTCAAGCTCTAGCTCAGGAAGGGAGTGTGATGGACCTGAGGTGGCTCTATACCCTCCCAGGGGCAAAAGCCAGGTAGAAGTGTTTTTGCCTAGAATCACAGAATATCAGAACCAAAAGGAACCTTACAGATCACTTAGCTCTGCCTCTTTATGCAAACTCCTACAAAAAGAGGGGCTGAGACAGGGATAGTGACCTGCTAAGGGTCACTGCAGAGCCAGAATGAGGACCCAGGTCTCCCAACTCCCACTTGATAATGTCCTCTTCTCTCCTGATGTCTTTGCAAAACTTACTAAGTGCTTTGTCTCGGGGTTGAGGCTTGGGGAAGCTAGGAGGGAAGAGGTAAGCATGCTGTGAACTGCCCCATGGTGGTGGTGGTGGTGTGTTGGCGGTGGCATGGGGACAGAGCTGCTCTTGCCTCCCTGGCCTGCCCCTGCTGGTTCATTTCCCAACATGGGCTGAAAAATTCCTTAACTGGCCAGGTGATTCCATTCCTTCAGCACTGCCATACCTCTGGTATTTTCACAGGGGCAGCTCAGGCACTGAGACCCAACACTGCTTTTTAGGAGCTCAGAGATGGCCTTAAGTCATTGGACTCAATAGCCTTCCCTTCATGTTGACCAGGTCTTCTTTCCCAGTGGCCTTCCCTTTGGAGGAAGGAAAGGAGAGAAGGAAGGAAGGAAGAATGGGAGGAAGTATAGGTCTGAGCAGGCTTCCTTCTCAAGAGGCCTCCCAGGAGGGAGAAAAGAGGAGACAAGGGCCTATTGGCCACCTATGTATGTTTGGGGGCAGGGGGAGTCAGGGCCCCCCAAGCCCCACAATAACCCCGATTTTGCCTACCCACCTCTCGCCCTTCTGCTGCTGCTAACACTGCTGCTGCTGCTGCTGCTGCTGCTGCTGCTTTCAGGCCCACCCTGGGGAGCCTGGCTGAGCACTCATCTCTCCCCTCAGGCTCAAAGTAGGGGCTGACCAGTGTCCAGAAAGCCTCTTCTGACACTGATGCCCCTACCAGGGGCTGGACCTTCTTCCCCCTTCTCCTCTCTATCTCCTGTCTCATCAGCCTCCCAGCCCTATGAGGAAGGGGGAAAGGGGGACAAGGGGGATGGCACAGGGCAACAGAGGCCACTGGGGGACTGGGGGACTCTTATTTAAAGTGGTTGTGTATGATTCTTATACTAATTTATACAAAGATATTAAAGCTCTTTTCATTAAGAAATTGTCCCCTTCCCATAATTATGTTCACTGTGTCTGTAAAGATTGTTCTGTGTAAATAGGTCTTTGTAATAAGGAGTTAAAAATAACAGTTTGCCTTTACTCAGGGAGGTCATGTTCAGGAGAGACCTTCCTGCCCCCTGAGGTCCATGGTTTCCCCATGCCCACATGTTGCATGTGGGAGGCAATATGCCTGCATCCCAAGTTGGTTCCAGGTCAAATGGCCACAAACCAATTTGCTACAAGATCACAAGAAGAATTTCTATACTGAATGGCCAGTTCACATAAAATGCAGTACACTTTTAAGTGTTTTGGCATCTGTTTGAGTGTGCTACTTTTTGATAGTGTCCTTTAAAGGATTTTTGGAATGCAATTTTTTAAGAACATTCTGATTAAATGTGAGATTTCTACTAAAAATTGTTTTGTATCCTTGGTGGGTGTCTTCTAATTTTATCTACTTTTGAACACTTTTGGGACTTTTTAGCCAGTTTGCCTTTCTTGAAAAATGTTATAATTTCTGTAATAAATACATGTGGTAATGACTTTGTGTGTATCATTTTATGTTTCACAAAGTAGAGTTGCTTGATAAATGAGATAGCCTGAAAAATAAAATGCAAGGAGTTTGACACAATTCTGCCCTATCTGTCTCACTTCTTCATGCTTGTCAAAATGTCAATACCTTGCAGAACAGACAGGAATATTGGGTAGTTGCTAATTTGGTTAATCAACTTGTTAGGTGCACACAGGCATATAGGATGCAAAGTAGAACCCAGCAAGAAGGAGCTGGGAGTGACCAAAAAGGTGCATTTGATAAATCTCACAGGAAATGCTACAGATTTGACAAGTATTTACTGCTATAAATATACAATTTTAAGAGAAGGTCTTCAGCAAACTTGCTAAAAAGTCATAAAACTGCTCAATAGGAGATAAAATAGAAAAAGCCATCCACAAGCATAACAAAATGTTATCATCAACAAAATGCTGCAGATTGTGACAGAGTGATTTAAAAATATTACATTATGTTGAAGTACCTCTTAAAAAATTGGTACAAAGTGACTTCTTTCAAAATTACTACTTTGACTTTTAGGCAAACTGGTTGTCAGAGTAATTGCTTTTAGGCAAGGAGGTTTTTGGTAGGCTTGCTTTATGCTGATTCATCTCTTACCTCCCTAATCACTCCCAAAGTTCTAGTTTCCCATGAAACCAAGAAGGGGAAAGTGGCAGGGCAGGACAATTTAATACTGACCCATAAGTGTGTAGCCTTTTAACAGTTTACAGTGCTGTTTTTTTAAAAAATCAACTCATTTTATCATCCTAACAATTGGGCAACAAAGACCACAATATCCATTTTACAAGTGAGAAAATAGGCTCAGAAAGGTAAAGTGACTTGCTCAAAAGCTCACAGCCAGTAAATGAATCTGGACCTCAAATTCTAGAACCTGGACCTCAAATTCTAGAATGCAAACTTTTTCTATGGTACTATAAAGGATCCTGTAATTAGAGAGCAGACTTAAGTGCAAAGTGTGTTTGGTATTCAGTAAATACAATAGAAATGAATGGCATGGTATTGACTGGTAGGATCAGAGAAAGGCACATGGAGGCTGACAAACTAACACTGTCTCCTGAAGGCCCAACTGAATTTGGTTAAGTTGGCAGGAGGACACTGGGCAGTGGAGGTGGGGACATGAAGGGGGAGGAAGCCACCAGTGTCCTCCGGACTCACATAGTCAACTGGATTCTTGTGCATGACTGAAAGTCTGAGCTACATGGAATAGAGGGCGAGGGGAAAGAGAACTGGTGTCATGCCAAAAGAAGTCAGGACCTATGGGTTGCCACCCCTTGGCAATATCTTGACTTGACCAAGAAAATACAATAGGATTAGAGGAAGAGGTTGCTTTTAAAACACAAAGGGAAACAAGGAGTTCACTTAACTGTTTTTGGACCATAGGTCCTGGACCTAGAGAATGAAGGAGGGTGGCAGAGAACCTGAAAAACAACAGTGCTTCAAACCTGTCAGGAAATTAGGCAGCCTGTGAAATTACAGAGATTAGGGAGGCAAACAGACTCAGACTACACACAGCTTTTCAGACCTTCAGGTGTGGTGTAAAACGAGCCACAGCCACATTGAAGCCTAACATTTCAGACTCTCCCACAGCCCTAGCTGACTTGGTGTACCCAAATGGGGCTGTGCTCCTCTATCACAAAGGGAACTATGGGACCTGGCCCGAGTGGTCTTTCTGAAATGCTTTATAATTCTATTTTTTAGGCCTAAAGATTATTCAACTGAAATTTCTCAATCCAACGTTTCTTTCTGACCAGCATGAGCCTGTGCCAGCTAAATGGCAAAGTGAATGGCAAGGAAAGACTTACCACCTTCTGCTCCTGGCCCTAGAGTGGGCTGCTGACTCAGCCAGCATTTCTCTAGAGCTCCCAAAATGAAAGACCTCACCAGAGCTCCTTTGAAAAGTCAGTTTTCCCTCTGTACTGGCTGGTGCTCAGAGAGGGAGCCTGGCAAGGGACTTCCCTTGCTGTCGCCTTGGACTTCAGCCAAAGGCCAGAGCTGCAACCAGGACATGTTCTTGAGTGTGATGAATCTGGGGTCAGCAAACTTTTTCTGTAAAAGGCCAGACAGTAAGGATTTTTGACTTCGTGGGCCATTCAGTCTCCATCCAACTACTCCAGTCAGCTGTTGTCATGCAAAAGCAGGCATAGACAAAGTGTAAGTGAATGGATGTGGCTGTGTTCCAACAAAACTTTATTTATAAAAACAGGTGGTGGGCCAGTTTGCTTAACCCTGTCTCACAGGAAGCATCAGCAAGCCCTTCAACTAAACCCTTGAACCCTTGGGCTTACACTCTGCAACAAGGTCTAAAATTAAGGGAATTTAATAAACTGGTTATGAGCTGACCTCCAGGGCATGCTATCTGATAATAATTATACTAACAAAGGGCTTTCAGGGGAAGGGGAAGTCTGGAGTGAGATCAGGGTTCCAATCCTGGCACCACTGCTTACTTATCTGTGAGACCTGAAAGCCAGCGTCTTGATCTGAATGATCCCTGTTTCCACACCAGGCAGGATACTCTGTCTACTTTTCAGTACTGTGGTCAGGACTGAATGTGATGATGCAAGTAAAGTGTTGGGCACCATGCCCAACCCACAATAGGGGCTCACTAGTGGGAACTGATATTATCTCCACAAAGCCTCATGCTGAAACCCTAAGTGGACAGGAGTCATCATTACCTCCAATTTATAAATGGGAAAACAGGCTCAGGGAGGTCAAATCTGTTGTTCAAATCCATAGAGCCACTAATTGGCAAGTCAAGTCTCAAACCTGACTGCATCCTCAGCTTAGGTCAGTTGCCATCCTCTTGATAGGGGTTCTTACCTGCCCCCCGCCTCCTCCCAGCCTGGGCCACTGGAAACTTCTAATGCCCTAAACAATCCATAGGGCCTCCACAGGGACAGATCTGACCCTCAATCTTCTAGGAAGTCAAGACAGATGATGTGCAGCATTAGCTTGGGTAGAAACTAGGCTAAGATTATAAAGCTGGGCACTTGCTCCAGGAGACCTGTCTGGCCTTCAGGCCCTCAGGAGAGGGAGCCAGAAGCCTGAGTTCCAGTGCTGAGTCTGTTTCTGCCCGGGCTTATTGGGCAGCTTGACAAAATATCTCCTTGGGCCTTTCTGGTTCTCAGCGTCTTAAGATGCCCAGGCTACCTTGAAGGTGTATGTGTGTGTGTGTGTGTATGTGTGTAGCATTTGATCATGAATAGGGCTTCACGGAGGTCCCAGCAAACAGTGAGAATACTTCAGGCCACCCTCCAGAGGTAATCAGTGTTCTGGGAGAAGAAATACCACAGAAAACAGTGACCTTGGCCAGTAAGGAAGGCCACACCTGGGCTATGTGGGTCTGCACAAGCTTTCCTTAGCCCTAGAAGCTGCAGGAACCTCCATTTTGTACTTTCACCATTGTGCAAACAAAATGCCTTCTGATCTTTCCCGGGTGTTAAAAAACTGGCAGGCTGCAGGCAGGTCAGCCTGAAACTAGATCTTTAGTGCTCTGGACCCTAACGCCAGCTTGGCCGGGAACTAGTGTGTGATTCTCAGAGGTCAATTCATCTTTTGGGGTTCCTAGTCCCCCTCATGTATTTTAATAGAACAATAATCTCTGTTCTCCATACCTCAAACATATAGCATCCTAGAAGGTCAGAACTTGCAGGTACCTGGGCAGTCATTCAGTTCCCTGAGCCCCTTCATTTGTACAGATAAAGAAAGTGGGACTCAAAAAGGGAAAGTGGCTTGCTTAAAGGGTCACAGCTAAATGATACAAGTAAACTGGTAAAGAGCCTGTCTTGAATTCCTTAGTTCCCATCACTACCCCATTTTATAGCTGAGGAAACTGAGACACAGAGAGGCTAAGTTCATCTGAGGATCTTCTGTGGTATGTGAAAATGAAATGAGAAGACTAAGGTGGCATTGTTTCAAAGAAAGGTGAAGGCACTGTTGAAATGCCAAGCATTCACTCAAGGGCTGCAGTCACCTCTCTGCTGTGAAGAGGGATTAATTCTGGCACCTTCAGTCCCAGGGCAGCAGAAATGCTTGTGTCTCTGGCTCCCTCCCCAGCAAGTGTAAGGGTAGGGGCCAGTGACCCTGGCATAGTTATGAGATTTCATTCCCCTGTTTCTAAGCTCCCCAAATTTCTCACAGCCTAGAGTCCCTCTCACTTCCTTTGGGAAATCCTGACTCCTCAGAGGTGAGGGGTGTGGAAAGATAAGGGAAGAGAAGATAAAGCAGGGAGGGGAGAGATTCCATGGGGATGCAGGAGGAGGGGTCTCAGGAGGGAGGTCTCACCACACAGCCCCTTCTACCACCATCCAGTCAGAGATCTCAGATGCTGCTTTCCCCATGAGTTCCAATCTGATTCCCCTCCTTCCCCACTCCAAGAAGACTCTGGGCTACCTACCCCAGCTCCACAGCCCTCTCCACCCTCATCCCCACTCTGAAATTGCCTGTCAAGCTACAAGTCTCATGCCATGTGCAAGTTTCAAAAGTAGGTCTACCTCCCCTCAATCTATGCTAACATTTTCAGAACACAAACATAAGAAAAGCCCATTTTACCTGCCTCTACCCAAAGACTGAATCAAAACAATCTCCTAAACCATTAGCTAAAAATGCCTATGCCTGGGTAAGACACCACACGAACAGTGAAGAAGACTTGCTCTTTACCTTGTCTGTGGGAAGCTCAAGGGAAGGGTATGTGGTGAAGGTGTGACAGCCTTTGCTGCCAGTGGCTGCCACAGTGCCCTCTATATGGGCCTGGCTGCTCCCCTGGCCCCTGCAGGTATGTGAGGAAGTGAACTGCTTTCAGGAAGCAGAAGCTGGGAAGCTCTCACCCTGAATGAACCAAACTCCATTTCCCAGTGTTCCTTTTGCTTTTCCAGTCTTCCCAGACTTTGCTTCACTGGCTTTCTGCCTCCCCAAATTCCCCCAGTCATTCAAGTGCCAGTCAAGGCAACCTCCCCCATGAAAGTTTACCAGATGTTCCTCGTGCCCTGAAGGTCACTGGCAGGTGATGGCCGGATTGGAAGCCAGGCTTGCCTCCCCACAAAGTCTGTGTGCTTACTAATCATACACTTGCCAGACTGAGATGGTCATAACCTCGATGGAGGTGACAATGCCCTACAACGATGATGGGGAATCTAATGATCATACCTTCCAGCCCAGGATCTGGAGACTTAAAAATCCTGACTCCTCCAAGTACTAGGCCTGGGTTGCTCGCTTCACTTTTCTGGGCCCCAGTTTTGTTTCTAAAATTGAAATAATAATCTCTAGCTTCCTCACAGGCTTGTATCCAGGCTAAAGTGGTTTCTGAAATTAAAGTGTTTGGATGCATGTGTAAAACAGGGGGAAATGCCTCCCTCAGAAGATATCTGGTTTGCATATGAAAGTGCTTTGTCATCTGTAAAAGGCTACAGAAATTCATTTGTCAACATTCAATGAATGGTTAATGAGACTCTACTATGTGCCACATTCCTTACCTGGTAAGGAAGACAAGATGTTATTTTAAAATAATCACAAGAGAAGGTCTAACCAAGACTGGTAAGGGCTCTAGGAAGTTTATTAGAGAGAGAGATCACGATCTAGTTTTGCAAGGGGTAGGAGTGAGGGTCAGAGGGGTTTCCTTGAGAAGTGGGAGCAGGAGAGGGGAAGTCCTGGCAGAGGGACCACAGGGTTTGAGTACAAGCACCCCAGGAGGCAGGGAGCAGACATGATTTATTCTTAAACCCATTTCTCAGACAGGAAGCAAGCCCACCAAACTGGCGTGGCACTTTTGAAGCTTCTTAGTTCAACTTTCCTTATGCTCGGCCTCCCTTTCTCTCCAGGCCTCATTAGTCTTCGAGTGAAATTCAGTGTGGAGTGAGAGACTTCCCCCTGCTGGCAGATTCCAGGAACTGCATGAACTTCTTAGCATTAGCGCCAAGCCTAGGATAGGGCCACTTTTTAAAGGAAGCTTCTGAAGTGACCTCATCCGTCCTATTCCATTTAAAGTGTGAGAAAGAGCAAAAACTAAAATGTGCGCACAGGAGTGTCAGCTGGAGTTAGTCCAGGTAGACTCTTTTAGTTGCTTCTGCTACAGGATTCTGAGTCTGTGATTTTGTGAGTGCAAGTGTATGCCCCATGACTTGAGAGGAGGTGAGGATGAATCTACAAGTCATGAGTGTAGGTGAGTTCTGTATGTGTGAATACTGACTGGACAGGTATGTGAATTTGTACTGGATTAGGCCTGTGTGTATATTAACTGCCTGTGCAAGGTATGTGGGTGGGGAAAGGAGAGAATGTCACCCAAGGGTTATGTTCTCCAGCTTGTAGCTGCAAAAGGCAGCAGCTGGCTCTCTGAGCTCAGGTCAGGCCCTGTCTGCACCCATACAGAGTGGTCCCAGGCTGTCTGGCTCCCAAGGAGCACTTTCTTATTCCACTAATCTCCCCCCTAATGGGTACACTATGTGCACTCACAGATGTTGCGAGAGATCTGATAGTTTCTAGAGGTAATGAGCAAATCTGATTTCTGCATGTACTCACAAGAGAGGCCAAAAGGAACATTCTCATCCTGGCCAAGTCTCAACTCAGGGCTGCTCTTTTCCTCTGTGTGTGCTACTGTCCCCTTTCTGGGTATTTCTTGCTGGCAAACATTCTGATTATTTGGTGCCCATATCATACTAGTTACTAAAGATTTTCAATGTCTCCCCTATGCATTTCCCACCTTCCCAGGTAATATATGTTTCTTTCTTTCTTTTTTTAACCTGGAGCTTCAGGAGACCATGAGCTAGGGCATTTGCCTTGTCTTCAAGCCTAAGAAAAAGTTGTATTTAAGAAAAATAGACCTTCTCCATCACCCCTCTAAATAGCATGAAGATACTAGTCCACCTTTCTAGTCTCAGCAAGCGAAATCCCTTGGTGAGGCCATCAGCAGTCAAATAAATACTTGAGCCATTAGGATATCAGTCTAATAACACCCTTGGACTTTGCCCAAAGGCCCAATTTTCCGAGTGAGCTCAGAGGGATGGGAGCTCTGGAAGATTCAAGTTCAAGTTCAAGTAAGTGCTCAGGAGCAGGCCTGGCCTAGTCTTTTGCTCATGGGTGGGGCACACCAGTCACACCCACAGCATTTCTAGGAAAAACCCTCTTCTTGTCCCTGGCCTTTGGACTCAGCTCTTCATTTCTATTTGCAGAAATGCAAACGATAGGGAGCAACTTTCCACAGGTTACTTCCAGGCAGGGCTTCTTTTCTGCCCACTGTATGACTTGCCCCTTCCAATTGCTGTCCCCCCTATAAGCTGACCTGGAAGACTGTGAAGTGGTTTGCTAGAGGGGAAACTTGCATTCCAGTTTTGCTACTTGGTAGCTGTGTCACTCTCCTCCTCTGAGTTTCACCACCCTTATGTATAACATGGGGATGACAATCGTACCTCTTGTGTTGTCTTAAAGCTCAATTAAGTCACTGAATCTGAAATCAATTTGAGACGGAAATTATTGATAGAATCATGCAAGGGGCGAGTGCAAAGCTCTAAGATGTTCCCCTAAGGCAGCTCTCCAGCAGGACAGAACCCTATTTTTTATGCCCAAGTTATTTATGAAGATTTGTAACCAATGGTCATATAGAATTCCAGGGTTAAACCATCAATAGATAATGCAAGCTAATATTTATTGAATACTTACATGCTAGGTACTGCTCTAAGTGCTCTACATATATTATACTCATTTAATCCCCACAACAACTCCACAAGGTAGAAACTCTTATCATCCCCATCTTACACACAAATAAAACAAAGCTGAATATACTTAAGTAAATTACTCAAAGTCACATAGGTAGTCAATTGAGCTAAGATTTAAAGCCTAGAATTCTGGCTTCAGAACCTGTGCTCTGTGGTTGTACACAATATTCACTAAGTGGTTGTTTTGCCTCTGCTTGCACACCTTCCGTGATGGGGAACTCCTTAATTCCTAGGGTAGCCTGTCTTCTTCCTTGTTTGGTCAAGCCTATAGTGATCCCAATCACACAGAGGTCCTAAAGACTTAAGCAGGCGGTAGGCTAAAAACAGGAGACTATAGAAAGCAAACACTCTCCCAGCATCCCTGGTCCTTACACAGACCCTCTGATCCCATTCACCAAAACCTTCTCCTCAAATGGAGGCTGAATTCAGGAAGTAAGATGGCTCCCCCCACCCCAGTACTCCTCTGTCATCTGAGGAGAGTGAGTGAGCAGGAGTTCCTATAGTTAGAGCCCAGAGCATACACAGCCTTCATTGTATTTAATAAGTGCTCAATAAATGCTGAATGAATGAATGAATGAATGGGCACGTGAATGAAAGGCAGACTCACAGCCTCCTTTCCAGCCAGGCTCAGTCTCCTGGAGGAGTTAGTTTTGTATTGTGCTTTGAGATACTTAAAAGCAGTATTTCCATGGTAACAAGGCATAGCTCTGTCACTACAGGGCCAAATTCTCTCCCATTGCACTGACTCTGAGCTCACTCCAGAAGAGATCCTAAACTACCTTGAGTATCCAAGGAGTGGATCACTGTCCATTGGGAGGCCTGCAGAGTGGACACCACCATGAGCAGATCCCCCAGAGCACATCTCCTCAGGGAAGTTCCCAGGCTGATTGACCTTGCTGGGTTTCCATGGTAACAACACTAGGCTAATGTGTTGCCAGGGTGATGGTGCGCTACTGCTAAGATTGCACAGGACCAGACCACACAAGGCCACTGTGTTGAAAAGATACTAATAACACCTTTCTGAGTCTCCATGGCAACAACACTCAAGCACCGGGTAGGCTTTGTCCCAAATGCAGATTAGACCCCCACCCTCCATACTCAACAAGAACGCTCTGGGAGGTAGGCCAGGGACCAGTGTCCTAGGGGCTTGGCCCCTACCATTCCCTCCCAAGGGGAGGAATCAGGCAAGGCTTGTTCCTCTTCTGAGGCCCCCTCTACCCGCATTCTGAGGCCCCCTCTTCCCCACATTCCCGCATCATACTGCTCCTTGGGGTGTTTGGCAGAAGCTGCCTGGGTTTGGGCAGTTGGGACTATCAGGGAGAAGGGCTGGGGCAGGAAGATGACTCTGGTGTGTTGGCATGGTAGAAAATGGATTTGGGGACACCTCTTGGGTCAGCAGCATCTCTTGGTGTTGCTGCTTCCAGGCTGCAGGGCTCATGTACCCGGGCTGAGGAAGCAGCCAAGGCAATATCTTCCCATAGCAAAGCTAGGAGCATGTGCCAGAGTTTTCAAACTACTTCCAAAGTTGTGACACATATGAAGCCCATAGAAGAAAGATTGGGGGCATCCAGAGCCTTACTTATTCAGTCTTAGCCCTCTTCCCACTACAAGTGTTCCCCAAAGCACCTACACTTCTGTGAAACAATCTGAAAAACCTCCAGCATAGGCCAGTCCCTCAATAGTCCTTATGAAGAGGTTAACTAAGAACAAGAACGGGCAGGTAACTTGCTTAAGGCCCCACAGCCTCTCATTACTATAGCTAGGACTAAAACCCAGGACTCTCATTAAAAAACCCAGTGTGTTATGGACTGGGCGCCCCCTAACTTGGGCTCTTTGAATTCCCAAGGACCCACCGGGGCTTCTGTTACACAATAATGATCTGCAGAAGAAAGAAGCTTCCATTGTGGGAGCACACAAAAATGTTTAAAATGGAGCTTCCAAGATTGACATTTTGGAGTACCTACTATGTGCTAGAAACTTTGCTAGAACATGTTTTCTGTGCTAGATGTTATCTTGTTTCTCCTTTATAACAAACTATTTAGACAGGCATAATTATCTTCCTTTAGCACACGAGAAACTGGAAGCTTTGAGGGCTGACTGAAGCTTGAGTCTATTAGTAGATTAGTTCCAGAGGGGATTCTGGGATGAATGCTGATCCCTGGCCTATCTCTGGTGACATTGAGCTCAAGCAGACACATACATTCAAAGTATTATAAACTCTTTATTACTTGTACCTCCACAACTAATATCCACATCTAACTTTGCCCCATCCAGGATGACTGGAGGGAACAGTCAGTCTTGAAGGTCAGGTGCATGCTATTTCTTCATAACCCCATTGAGCTGCTGGCCACACTAGGCAGAACATCTTGTGAGTTGGGATGGGGGATGGTAGTGATTGTAATTCCTAGTTGCCATGGAATCTCAGGGGCAGATGTCACAAACATCAAGTCTGTCAAATGGAAAATCTGGGGCAGCAGCAAGCAGACCTGCCTCACTAGTGGGTAGGCCTGGTGGGTATGGTCCTCCTTTGCAGCCCTGGGAACTGTCAAGTGTGCAGGCTGCTTCCAGAGGCTTTCCTGGGACTTCACTGGGTCTCAAAGGACACTGAATTCTCTCAGGTTGTACCCTTCCCCCTGGGTACCCATCCCCTCCTTTTGGTTCCACGTGTTGTAGGATCACTTTTCCTTCAACCCTGCCTGCCTCACACCTCTCCTCCACTGCAAAACTGCCCCCCATCATTTGAATTTGTTTGCATTTGCTGTTGCTGAAGTGGGGAGCACACTGGACCGGGAATCTGAGCACTAACTCTGGGTTCCAGCTCTGTGACTCAAGGCCTGTGTGTTCCTGGGAAAATCATTTCACTTCTTTGGTCCTGTTTTCCTCTCTGGAAACTGAACTGTGGTGAGAATCAAACAAAATCTCAGCTGAACATGTCAAGTTCTCAGGGAGTCTTTTCCTGGCACCGTAGAGTGGGTTTGCACTAGACCTAGGTTTGGTCCCTCTTTGGTGCCCCCACAGCCCTCCCACTGCTGCCTACTGGCCCTGTCACACTGCAGTGTGACTACTCTTCCTCTCCCACTCTAGATTATGAGCTCTGTGACCACAGTAACAGGCTTCTCTGGCCCATTGCTATAGCTCCAACTCCCTGCACAGGCACATAATAGGTGCTTAATAAGTATTAAGTGGATAGAGAGAAGGACAGGCTGCCCTGTACATTCTTCCTCCTTTACTTTTCAAACATTCCCACCATGGTGCAGTCTCCTTAATGCCCTGCTGTCCTCACAGAGGTCTGAGAGACTCACATCAAAACCTTCACTGGGGTCAATGGCTTCATAGGCCCTTCATTTGAACACCTCAGGCCCCATAACATGTAGAGGTTGTATGGAAGTGTGTGGGGCTTTAACAACCCCAAACCATGTCCTATTTGTTATACTCTCAGCAGTGGCAGCAGCTTCACTACAAGCTGCCCTTCTCAGCCAAAGAGCAGTGTAATTTAGTGGTTAGGAGTATGGGCATTAAAACCAGATGTCCACCTATTAGCTGTTTCCTAATAATGTAAAATGGAGGTGTTGATACGCCTGCCTCATAGGGATCTTGTGTGTCAGTAGTGTGCGTGTGTGTGTGTGTGTGTGTGTTTCTAATACTGCTTGTCACCAAGTAAGCACTTGACAAAACTACAATGAGAAAACAAGGGATGGGGTATCTTCAACCCAAGTAAGAGTGGGGCTTGGTTTCCCTTCCTCTAACCTCCCCACATTGCCACCACTCCAGTTTATGATCAGACTTGAGTCACATGAGAACAAAGCCCTGCCTGACTATTTGGACCCAGCAGGACCCAGAGAAGGCAGAGTTTTCTTGTTTTGTGGCCTAGTCCTCCCCCCTTCCCCTACAGCAACAATAGTTTTTATTTATTTATGATGCATTTAAATACCTACTGTGTGCCACTTCCAAACTTTCTCAAGTATTGCTTTGATCAACTCCTTTACACTCCACTTAGAACTCCTGTCTTAGCTGCACAACAGTTTTTTCTTCCTTAGCATTGAGTCTCCTTCAAACTATGATGCTCCCCTTCAGCCACTGAGTAGTTGTGTGATCTTGGACCAAACCCCTTAATTTTCTGTACCTTAATTTTCTTATCTAAAAAAAAATAGGCTCTAGAAGGTCTCTGAGAACCCTGTAGCTCAGGTGGTGCCAGGTGACTGGTAGGTTGTCACCGGGTCTTTGTTCCAGGGTCAGAGTGAGTTGTATGTATCCTGTGGCTCAAAAAGGGCAGGCCTTGGGTACCCTGCCTATCAGAAGAGGCACCCCCCCAGTCTTAAGGTGCTCTAGATCTCATGGTGGAGGGCTAAGGCCATGGTTTGGGACATGGTGACGCCCAAGGCAGGGATTCTCAGAAGGGACACTGCCATCTCCCCAGTGAGTTTCTAAATGTTTCCCAAAGGGGGTCAGGCTCCAGCTGAAAGGAAAAGACAGGCCTTGGTGAGGCTGGATAAAAGCAGCTGCCCAGATCTCACTGGCATCTTCTAGACCTAGATGGACACTCCTTCATTAGGCTTATCACCTGCCTGCAGATCCCAAGGTGCTCAGTGGCTGGGACAGGAAATCATGAGGACAGCTGCTCCATCGTGAGAGTTAGCTTCCCAGGCCATGTACCTCCTCTGAGAGGCCTTGCTTGGTCCACATGGACTTGGCAACTCTCTGCACACACACTCTCATTGGGCCTAAACAGAGTCCATGGACTCTATCTCACCAGACCACTCTAAGATCTTCCCTACACTTCCTCAGACCCCAAAGCTGCCCTATTTGAGTTATGGCCCCTTGACCTTCAAGGAATTCTTACTCTTTTCTAGCTATAGTCTACCCTGCTTTAAACTGAAAATATAGTCCTTCATTTAGTCCCCTTGAGGTGAAGAGAGGTCTCCAACTTCATAGACACAAGGGAGCCAGTTTGGTTCTTGAGTAGTGGAATAGCATGCTGACAGTATTGTGTCCTAGTGAGGAACTAGCACTGAACTTGCAACACTGGAAGACAGAATACCTGAATTCTAGTCCTGGCTCAAAGATTGGCTATCTGATCTTGGGAAAATCACTTCCCATCTCTGCACCTGTTTCCTCATCTGTAAATGGGGATGATGTTATAACCTACTTTGATAACCTCACTGGATTGACATGAGGATCAAATAAGAATGTATATGTAAAACTGCTTTTAACCTACAGTGTGCTATATAAATGCTCAGTGGTAGATGACAGGATGCTCTTCCTCCTGTCTTAGGGGTCTGGCTCCACACTGACTCCTTCCCCTTGGCCTTCAAATGTGCTTGGAGCTTCCTTGTCCCTCCACTGACATGTCCCTTCACTTATATAAACTTTACTTTCACCACCAAATTTCAGAGACAAATGGTCTTTGCCAGGTGCCTTCATTTTCTCAACCCATAGTCCATCTATCCTCCTGCTCCTGCTCTCTGACTTTCACCCCCTACCCCTCCTTACCTCCATTCTCCTTGATATCTCTTTAGGCGTTTGATTCCACTGATCTCACACCCACCTGAATCCTCTGGTTTCTGTGGTTGGCAGGATCTCCATGATCTTAGGCTTTTGGTATTCCCTTGTCTAATGCCTCTCCTAGTACATGGGCTGGACCTAGTGACTTGCTTCATACAAATAGAATATGGCAAAGGTAATAGGCTATCATTTCCAAAAATAAATTTTAAGACTGTGACTCTTTCTTGCACTTGTACTGTGGAAGCTGGCTGTCATGTTGCAAGCTGACCTATGGAGAGTTCCACATGGCAAGGAACTGAGAGCGGCTGACAGCTGGCAAGAAATGAGGCTCTCAGTCCAACAGCCAGTTAGACTCTTGAAGGCCCCTGCTAACAGCCTTGTGAGTGAACCAGAAGAGATCCTCTCCCACTTGAGTCTTGCAGCCCTCAGTGACACCCTGACTACAACATGTGAGAAACCCTAAGACAGAGAGAAGGCCCATACCCCATTTCTGATCCACACAAACCATGAAATAAATGCTCATTGTTTTGAGCCATTAAGTTTTGGAATAACTTGAACAGTACAAATCATGGCTGTTACTTTTCAGCAGCTTGGGCTACGTGACAACCAAATATCACCTTGGAGAAAATAGGTTGAGCCCAGCTTAGTGAATATGATATAGTGAAGTCAACAGATACAGTTTGTTTCCTATTGTCTAAGAATGAGTAATCCCAGACATACAGGTGAAAGTGAGCAAAAATATTCAATCATTTGGTATCTGTGTGCCTAGCACCAGAAGCCATTGCATCACACTCTGTGGAAGCAGAAAAAACATCCAGAAACTTAAACAAATTAAATCTAATATTAATAGGGGAAATGTCAACATAAATTGTGACATAATTATACAATAAAACACTATAGGGTTGAATTAAAAGAACTATGTGTTTCAACATGATAAATCTCAAAAACCTAATGTTGAGAAAAAAGAACAAGTTGCAAAAAGACATGGACATGGTATCTTTTGAATATTTAATCTCTATTATATTTTTCTTATTACCATTTGGTCCCCTTATACTCCCCTTCTCCCAGCAATCACCTGGACATGGTATTATTTATATAAAATTTAAATACTCATAAGGCAATTCTAGAAATTGTTTATAGACACAATGCACTAAAAGCATAAAGACATGCATGGGAAAGGTATAGGTCTCTCTCCTGAGTTCCAGACTCATGTACCCAGCTGCTCACTCACCTCTCCATCTACATGTAGGATAATCTTCTCAAACCTAATATGGCCATAACTGAGTGCCTGGTGCTCTAGCCCAATCCAGTAAAAATCTGATTCTCTACTCCCCAGCAATAAATGGCAGTAAATGATAACTCCAAAGTGGCTCAGGTGGAAACCTTTTAAGTCACCCTTGATTTTCTTTCTTTCACATGACCCCCTACCCCCATCTAATTCATTGACAAATCCTGTTGACTCTACCTCTAGAATATATCTAGATTCTTCCCAGGTCTCACTATTACCACTGTGGCTTAAGATAGCACCACCTCTCACCTAGATTATTTCAAGAGGCTCCTAATTGCTGTCCTTGTGTCTGCTATTATTGCCCCTACAGTCTGTTGTCAAAACAGCATCTGGAATAATCCTTATAATCTAAGTCAAATCATGTCAGGACTCTGCTCAGAACTCTCTAGGAGCTCCCATCTCCCTCATTACAATGGCAAATAAGGTCCTGCAGGATGTGGCCTCTTCTATGTCACTAGTCTCACCTCCTACTGCTTCTCCTTTGAGTCCTCCACTCCAAATATACTGGCCTCCTTGTTATTCCTTGCTCATTTCAGGCACATTCTGACCACAGGGCCCTTGCACTTGCTACTCCCTTGCTTTAAAATATTCTTTTCCTGGATATCAACATGACATTTTCCTTCATATCCTTTATTATTTGCTTAAATGTCAGCTTCTCAGTAAAGCTCTCCCTACCTGCCATATTTAAAATTGCAAACCCTCTCCCTACTCACTCTTCCTCTTTTGTCCTTTATTTTTTTCTTCATAAAACTTATCACAATGCATCATAGTATACATTTTACTTGTTTGTTTACTTGTCCTCCTCTCCCCACACTAGAATGTAAACTCCAGGAGAGCCTGGCACATAGTGGGTGGGGGGTAGGGGTAGGGACTGCTTCTACCCACTAAGTTTTGCCTGTTGTCAGGGAAGGATTTCTGGAAGACTCATATTCCATGCCCACAGCAAAAGTACAATAGTTTCTGCCACTGCCACATGTGATAGCTTCCCTAGGAGAATGGGTTGAGTGGGAGTGTACATATGAGGGCATGTGGAGAACTGTGTGGAAACGAGTAGGATTGGGAATAGAGGGTGTGGCTGTGTGTGTAACTGTGGGGTAACAGCATATGCTCAGAAGGGAGAGGGGAAAGATACCCTTCTGGGGTCTTTAGGGTGAGTCCATGAAGCAGAGGCCTAGTTAATCCCTCAGATTCAGTCTTTGGCCTCAAGCAGGTGTACTTATGATGTGGCCTAGCCAGACCCACTCAAGCTGTGTCCCTTGAGGGGACAAGCATTTCTGATAAGTTGGGGGTGAAGCTTCAGGCATTTCCCTTCATGAGTGAAAGGAATGCCGGAGAAGCCCTGAGAACAATGGAGAGCTGACAGTCCCTCAGTGGACCTGGGACCTGTGACGTGGGCCCTGAGGAGGTGCACAGCTGCCTTCCAGAACTTAGGGCAGGAGAGAGAGGTTGGCGTGGATACAGAGGAGCCAGCGGGATCCTTGAAGGAGGAAGCCGGAAGCAGCTGGGGATGACACTGATAGGCATTTCCTGCCTCAGGATGCCCTCCTGCTTCTTCACTGCCGCTGCAGCTGCAAAAGCAAAAGCTGCAGCTTCCCTCTGGCCCCAAATGGCCAAATGGCCAAATGGTCCTCTCGCATTCCCAGCCTCCTTCCCTATCCCTGAGGAAGTCAGACAGCTCCCTCAAACCACAGCAGGGTGCCCCTTGAGCTTAAAAGAACGCCGGGCTGCTTTATGGTGATTGTCTATAGCTCTCACCCTGCCTGATCCCAGGCTTATGCTTCCTTTGTCCAAAGAAGGGCTGGTTCTGAGGGCTTTGGGGTCTGGAAAATGTGCTTGCTCTCTTGCCCTTTCATCAGTGCCCCAGTGAACAGCACCTGGACCCAGAGGCCTCTCACTCTGGACAGCCTGTCTCATCTTAGTACCCTGTTTCTGGGACTTCTCAATCTTTTTTCACTGCAACACACCCCAAGCATGCTCCCATTGATGTACTCCAGTTGTGATAACTCCCACTGCAAATTTGTAGTTATCATGGCCACACCTGTTACCTGTCACTGATCCTTAATGGTTGCTCAACGGTTCCACATAGGGAAGACAGGTGAGGAGCCATGTGCAATTCCCAACACAAAGGCTACAACCCTGCCCTTCCTCTTCCATTTAAGAAGGCCTCTTGGAGTGAAAGTAACCTTGTTTAGGGGGAACTCTCACTCCACTCTTATTTATAATAGGAATAATCCTGAATCCAACATCATTTATAAAAAGTCACTCATTTGTGAACTTCAGTATTTTATTAGCAACACACCTCATAGCCACTGTGCCTAGCTCTGTTGCTGACAGAAATCATCCCATCCAGAGCCTTTTCTGGAATTCAATTGCCTAAGAGGGGTTCAAATGTGTGGCCCTCCCCTGGACGTCTCAGCTGGGCTGTGGGTGATTGTGGGTTCAGTTGGCAGGTTGCATCAGGGGCCAGCACCAGGCCTGTGCACACAGCAGCAGCAGCTTGGTTCAGGCCGCCTTGAATGTTGGAAAGCAGCCTGCTCTCCACCCCCTAGGTATAAACCACAAACCTGGAGCCCATTCAGACATGACCAGCTGATAGGATCCAGGGACAGGAGCTCTGTAGAGTCTGAAGATGAAAGATGAGGACCTACTTCAAGAGATACATGGAAGAGGTATAGACAGAGGGAGCCCTTCAGTGAAAGAGTGAAGGGTGCTGAGAGATTATGCAGATCTCTGTTGTCCAAAACAGTCACAGCAGCCACATGTCACTACGGAACACTTTAAATATATCTGGTGCAAAACAAGATACACCATCAGTGTAAAACACAATGGAATTTGAAAACTTTTAGTATAAACAATGTTAAATAACTCATTAATAATTTTCATGTTTAATACATGTAGAAATGACAATATTTTTCTTATAATTTGTTAAATAAAATATACTATTAAACATATATACTTAAAAGGGAGACAAGGACATTTTGGGGGGATGGATATGTTCACTATCTCAATTGTGCAGATGGTCTCACAGGTGTGTACATATGTCAAAACTTAAACTGTACACCTTAAATATGTGCAGTTCATTGTGTCAGTTACACCTCAATAATGTTGTTAAAAATTTCTTTAGTAGCTCCTCCATCACTACCCAAGAAGGTAAGAAAGAACTAATTGTACCAGTTTATTTTTTCATGTGGCTATTAGAGATTTTAAAATTACATATATAGTTTGAATTATATTTCTATTGGGCTGAGCTAGTGATTCTAGTCCATTTTACAGATCATAAAACTGAGGCCCAGAGAGGGGAAGGAGCTTGCTTATGCAATGAGGTGGAAAAATTTTATTGCTAATGATAAGAATCCACAGAATAAGAACTACCTATGTCAGTAAAAATTCTTAGCTAAGTTCTTGACGGTAGAAAGTGATACCTATCACTGACCTTCTATCCTTAATAGGCACCAAGGTTTTGGGGAGGGGTGAAAGTTTAAAGCAACTTTAGAAATCCTGGAGGGAAAGGGTAAGGAGAAGAGAGGCAGAGGGATAGAGGAACTAGAGAGATGGAGGAAGTCTGTGAGCTGTGTGTGATGTGACCCCCTACCCAAGACTCCTCCCACCTTTAGTAAACTCTACTCTCAGGGAACTGAGGAAAGCTCTAGCTTTCATGCCTTGGTCAATGTGGTGAAAGGAGAGGTCATGCCCAAAGCTGCAGGATACTGGGTGGCACAGGAGGCCATGAGAATATAAATCTTCCCAATTCCTCCACCCCAAGAAATTCACAAATACCTTGGACATGGTTCTTGACTTACATGGGCCATGACACAGAGGTGGAGAGGAACTCAAAGCAATGTCATTTAGATCTGAAGGGGCATGTGGTACCCTGGTAACTGTGGCATACACTAGTATGATCAGCATTTTAAAAGTTTAGAAGAATATGATCAGAATGACCGCAGTTTTGTTTCTCTCCTCCCACCCCTTAATTTAGCAATTGAACCAAAAAGGATTAAGAAAGCCTTTACTATGTGCAAGGCCAACCTCCACTTCCACAGTGCTAGGTGCTGTAAAGTAGACAAAAAACACCCACAGAGAAATCATTTCAGCAAGAAATGGCACAGGTGAAGAACAAAAATCGAAGAGTAGAGTAGTTAAAGGTATATGTGGGAACTTGGGACCACCAACAAAACAGCTCAACACCCTGGTAAGGCTCCAGTTCAGCTTCAATAGACATGGGCCGGATTCAAGATGGTGTTGGATGTGTCCATAGTCCCTGGCCAAGAGCAAAAGGAGGGAGGCAAAGTAGTCAGCCTCTGGAGGCCAAAGGTCAGCAGGAACTGGGTCAATTGTGTGGGAAGGGAAGCAATAAGGTGCATTTCAGGGAAAGAATATGTGTAGGGTTTGGCTCTGCATTTCTGATTGATTTGGCCACACTCTTGTACTCTGAGAATTCTAGGATTAGAGTGGGCATAGGGCAGTCCAGAGGCAGTCCAGGATATGTCAGAAGACAACATGGTGGAGGCTGCTTGGTACATTCTCCACACTGTCCCCTGTGGACTTGTGTCACAGGCTTGTCTATGCTAATGAGAAAGCCCTGATCAAGGAATAGCAGTAGATCCATGTGAGCCAGCCCCAACTGTTTTACACATAATTTGCTGGTGATGGGTCCCTCACCTTCATGTGGGAGGCCAGCTGTGCCTGAAAAGCAGCTCTGTTCTCCCCCTGGGTCCTGTTATCCCCACTTCTCAACTCCACTCAATCATTCACCAAGGATCTGTTAAGCACCTACTGGATGTAAGGTCCTGTAGAAGTGTCACAAGGGGCCCTAGCCTTCAGGTAGCTGATGCCTGTGTGTAGATTGTTAAGACACTACGTATTTAACTCCCCAGGACAGATTCAGCTGAAAGGCTATGGGAAGTTAGAGGAAGGACAGAGCATTTCCACTAAGGTCGATCAGGATGACTTCATGGAGTATGTGGCAATTGACCAGAAATTTGAAAGGTGGTAGGTTTTGGATATTAATTCCTAATACTTTATATAATGCTTACTATGTACCAGATACCCTTCTAAGTGCACTACAAATAGTAACTCATTTAGGGCTAACCACAATCCTGCGAAGTAATGCTTTTATCACCTGTATTTAACAGGTATGGAAGTGGAGGCAAAGAGAGGCTTGCTAACTTGCGTAAGACCACATAGCTGGTAAGCAATGGAACCTGGAATCAAACATAGACAGAGTTTATGCTGATAACAACTATACATACTGCCTCTTGGATGGGCAAAAACAGTGTGGGGTTGGGGGCAGAGTGGTCCAACGAACAGAATAAGCAGAGAGTGAGTGATGCAAGAAAGCATGGCACATTCATGAAAAGCACAGATGAGTCTGTTGTAGATGGAGTGTTTGGTACATGAAGGGCAGTATTCCAAGATCACGTACAGAAAGAGAGAGGTTTCAAGCTAAGTTTTCAGGCACCTGGGGGCAATGGGCCTTGTGGTACTTTGATGGGTACAGTTGCAACACTCAGCCCAGGCCTGACTCAAGAAGGGTGGTGTGCCCCTCAGTCCCAGCTGAGATAGTGCTGCCCATTTCCAGAGGAGCTTGCTGAGTCCTGCTGTCATCCACTAAGCTCTAAGGTGCATGTTCATTTGGCAACAAGAATGGAAAATCCATCATGTTCAAGGCCGGAAATTCCACAGTGAAGGCCCCTTGAGCTGCATCATTGCAACAAGAGTCATCTCCCGTGCAAGGCAAGTCCTGTTCCTGCTTTGTTTGTTTGGGGGCTGAATGGTGTTATTCCTTTCTCTGCCTGTGTTTATATTAGAAGACATTTACCATCAAAAAACAAAGTCCAGGCAGCACCCCTACTAATGAGCTACCACAGATGGAGCCCTTTGCTCCAGCATTTGTTGGCTTGATCCCATCTGATGGATTTCTCAATTGAACAACATCAAAGATCTTCTCTTCTGCCTTCCATATCATCTTGAAGGGACTGGTGGTGAAAAGAAGCCATTTGATTCTGGAAGAAAAGCAACTTCTAGACTTGGCATTCTCATTTGTCTGCAGGCTGGGTGAGAAGCGAAACCAACCCCAGCAAACAGGAGCAGAGCACCCAAAGCCTGGCCCCTCATGCCTCCCCTCTGGGGCAAACATCTGCGGGAGTGGACAAGGCCAAGGCTGGGGAGAGCAGCCCTTAGGCAGCAGTTCTTATTGAATCAGATTGCAGAACTGGAATGCAAAGCAGGAGTGATGACACCACCGGCCTCCAGTATGAGCAATCTTATTTTGCAGATAAAATAACTGAGACTTAAAAGAAAGTAAGGGGGACCACAAAGAAACCCAAAGAAGGGAGAGAGAGTAAGAGGGGTGGTGGAGAAAATGAAGGGTAAAAGGGTAAAAGGGCAAAACATAATTAGGTTTGGAGAAAAAGGCCTGCCCACATGGCCTCTGCAACCATCTAGCAAAAGGTCCCTCTGTGCCTTTCTTCTCCTGCCACCTATGGCCCCCACCTGGATGCTTTACCTTTTGCCTCAGCCTGACTCATATCTTCTTCACTCATCACCATTTACTGCTCCCTGCTACCAGCTCTCAGACAGCTTATTGCATCCCACCTGGTGAGAATTTAGTCTGCCCACCCCATCCTAATCCTTCCTCTCCTTTAAAGTCCAGCCCCAGTCGTACTTCCTCCACTGTGGTTCTCACTGTTCTTCCCATTTTCTGTCACGTCATAAAGTACAGGCTGCATAGTTTCACACTGGTTTATGTACTGAATGCACCTGGGTTTCCTCCCTCCCTCCTGCAGGAGATGGTACACTCCATCAGCCACGGCAGAGACCAAATCCTTTGTTTCCTTTTTCTCTTTCCCCTCCCTCTCCCTTCCCTTCTTTTCCTCTTCCCAACAATATCCAACAACGTGCTAGTCATACCCTGTGGTGCAATAAGGCATCTGCGAGGGATCCACTGACCACTGAGGCTAATAGTGACTGAAACAAGGAATTGGAGAGTGTGAAATCAAGGAGTGGGCAGATGGCAAAAAGAAAAGGACACAAGAGAATAGGAAGAGTCTCATACAAGGAGAGCAAGCCACTTCCCAATAAAAAGTAGAAAGTGATGATGAATTGCCAGTGACTAAGAAGCTGAGGTGGGGAAATAGTAAAACAGCGACCTAGCTACAATCTGCACAGCACTGGTGCCCCATCCACTGTCCCATGCGCAGAGGGAAATGTATGCCCCACTCTGCTGGTGGCCTTGGACTCACACTCAGTTATGGCTTCAGGAGTGGTGGGAGTGGGCAGGATGGAGGCATGGGTGGTGCACCGATCCATTGACATTCTCTGGCCTGGACTCTGTGGGACCCACACCAGGGGCTTGCACACCCAACTGCAAGGTTTCATGAATGAGGTGGCTAGACTGGGGCCTGGGTGAGAAATGGAGCTAAATTGGCCTTTGTCTGACTCATCTCTGAATTCTTCCTCCTAATTCTCCCTCAACCAGCACACTGCCTACCACACAGCACTTGCTCTGCATGTCCTTACTAATTAATAGGAATAACAGCTGCCATTTATGAAACTTGTTATGTGCCAGGTTCCATTCTAGGTGCCTTTTCAGAACTATCTCATTTAATCTTGATAACTTTATAAGGAAAGTGTTGCTTTTAAGCTTCATTTTACAGAAAATTCGTAGTCAGTTTAATTGTGACTTGGCTCAGGTCATAGAACAAGTATATGAATGGACTGCTACTATTGTCCCTCTTGTCTGCAGTTTTGCTTTAAACAGTTTCAGTTACCCATGGTCAACCACAGTCCAAAAATATTAAATGGAAAATTCCAGAAATAAACAATCCATAAGTTTTAAAGTTTATGCTGTTGTGAGTAGCATGATGAAATCTTGTACTGTCCTGCTCCATCTCGCCCAAGACATGAATCATCCCTTTGTCCAGCATATCTGTGCTGCATACGATACCCACCCATTAGTCACTTAGTAGCCACATCAGTTATCAGAGAGAGAGCACAGTCACATAATTTTTTAAAAGATTTTATTTATTTATTTAGAGAGAAGGGAAAGGAGGGAGAAAGAGAGGGAGACAAACATTGATGTGTGGTTGTCTCCTGCATGCCCCCACTGGGGACCTGGCCTGCAACCCAGGCATGTGCCCTGACTGGGAATTGAACCAGTGACCCTTTGGCTTGCAGGCAGACACTCAATCCACTGAGCTACACCAGCCAGGGTCCCACAGTTTTTATTACAGTATATTGTTACAGTTGTTCTATTTTATTACCTATTGTTGTTAATCTCTTCCTGTGCCAATTTATAAATCAACCTTTATTATGGGTATATATGTACAAGAAAAAAATGTAGTATACATAGGGTTCAGTACTATTTGTAGTTTCAGGCATCCACTAGAGATTTTGGAACATATCTTCTGTAGATTGGCGGGGGGGGACTACTGTACTCAAGTGTAAGTCAATCTGATGCTAGAATCAGGATTGTAGCCCCATGTTATGGTGTTGAATGAATTAAAGAAACTGGAACCCATGACTATGACCTCATTAGTTCTGTGCTCAAAGCAAAAGACATGAATTGATTAAATGTGGTCTGAGATAGGGCTCCCTTTCTAATGTACAAATATATGCATGTGTGCACACACACATCCAGCGCTTTGGAAGCATCTCTTTAGTATAAATGTCGAAACCCACATCACAAAGGTGACTCTGAAGAGCACAGTCTGCTAGGAGTTGGAGGGAGAAGGAGGGTCTATGTTAGGGCTGCCTTCACACTAAAAATACAAACCCAGAAGGACAGACACCAGCTGAGATTCTCACCAGGGAACTGATAACATTTTGGGGAGGAGGGTTGCTCCTTTGAGACTTTAAGGAGATTCTTGTAGTGGTCCACTTGCTCCTTTGGTTTCAGGAGGGGCATGAGGGTGACATCATTTCAGCACAGCAGCTTCCCAACCCTGGCAGAGTGGGGGGGTTTGGGGGAGTGGGTGTCCTTCATCTCAACTGCTTATGCTAAGCCCCAGCCAACAGCTGCCAAACACACAAACTCTACAAACAGAGATCCACTTCCTAGGCACTGGCAAGCCGGGCTCAGGCCCAAGGACTTGTGTATACAGGGGCCTCCAGCTAGTCTATAGGAATACCTTTACTTCCTTCAGATCATTGCTTATGAGTCACTTTCTCAGTGAGGCCTACCTCATCCACCCTACTTAAATTTGCACCCGTGCCCAGCTCTCACTATTCTCCTTCTATGCTTTCTTTTTTACTAGTAACATTTATCACCAAATGACATTTCTACTTACTAATTTCTTTATTGTCTGTCTCTCTCTACCACTTTGTATGGACACGAAAGCAGGGGGTTAAGCTGTTTTGCTCACTGCAGTAGCCCCAATACCAAAAATAGTACCTTAAACATAGTTGGCATCCAATAAGAATTTGTTGGTTTTAATTATTTTGAGCATTAGATAAAACATGATGATATTTACATTGTCATGCACTCAGCCATTCCTGAGGGAGAAGCATGACATTTGGGAACATAGCCATTAGACTAGCCAGTATGAGAACTTAATTTAGAACAAAGAAAAATTCTTATAGCTATGACTTCCCTGCCAAGATCAGTGACTGCAATGCCACTCTAGAGGAAGGACCTCACTGACTCAGGTTCAAAGCTATTCAATCACATTCAAAATGAATAAGAAAATTCAGCAGTGTTCTGGGCACATACAGGTCTCCTACAGCATTGTTTATCACCACTATCAGCAGACAGGATCTAAACAGCAGTAGGAGTTGATGTAGCACTTCCTAAGCAACCTAGGTCAACAACAACAAAGACAACAGAAACAGGGGAATTCCCTGGTTAGTCACTCATAATAGCTCCTTTGACATTGGCTGTGTGACCTTAAGCAACTGACTTGGCCTCTCTGATCCTCACTATCCTTGTTTGTAAGAATGGGAATGGTAATGGTGCCTACCCCGTGGGGCCACTGTGAGGCTTAAATGAGTTAGTAGATATAAGGTGCTTAGAACAATCAATTCATGGTACATAACAAGCACTGTATAAGTTTCACTTATTATTTATATTGTTATTTCTGGATGGTGAGTGTCTCTATAGGAGATAATCTATATCCCCATACCGCCATGCCTAGAATGAAATAGATAAGCACAATATAAGAGTTAACTATTACTACTGCTATCAGGATAATGATGATGATGATGGTGATGAGTAGGAATAAGTAATGTAATTACTTGATTTCTGTGTCTTTCACAGGCACTGCAAGCTCCAAGAAGGTAGGCAGGGCCCAAGATTGCCTATGCTATTGCAGATATTTCGCTGGAAAAGGGGAGCAAAGGGGACTATACATTGAACTTAAACTGGGAAACATAAACCCACTTGCTCAACCAGGAAGCTACAGCTTCACCAGCTTCACACCCCAGGGGATTACAGCATTGCTCTGCCAAGGGGATTAACACTTCTCCCTTCCCCCTCCGGTATTGAATTGTTGGGGGACATGGGGATGTGCTGAACCATAGAGCTTGTCAGCCTAACTAGGGGGTGCCCATTCAAAGCCCACAAAAGCCTGGGAAATTGATTGGCCATTTTGAAAAAGCACATGGTCCATCCTACATCCAAGCTAATACAATCCCAGGAGAACAAAGAATTAGTCTCTCTCTCTCTCTCTCTCTCTCTCCCCGCTCTCCCCTCCAATAGCATGCTTGCCCTGTGTGCTCATGTGTTCTCTCTCTATAGCCATGTGGCCTTACCCTCCACCTGGCCAGCAGCCACACATACTCTGCCCAGGACAAGCTAAGCTACCTGGTTGGGGATTGAGACCACTTAGCAGCTGTCTTCAGGCTCCAAAGGACTAAGCTGTAATATGAAGCAAAAATTTGGGACACAGGCTTTTGTCTTGGCCATGCTGACTTTTTCTATGGTGGATCAGAGGAAGATGGGACATTGGAAACCCAGGGCACAGCTTTTATTTTCACAGCCATGGTGGCTTAAACAACAGAAATTCTAAACCACACCATACCAACAATCATCTGTGTGTGGGTCCTTGGAATGCTTTCCTTGTGATCATGGGGAAGAGCCTAATTTCTACGTACAACACCTAGAGCCCTAGTACATAATGAGTGGTCAACTCATACATAGTAGGTGCTCAATTGAATCTCATGTGTGACTTCCACCCAGGACTTTGGTAACTCTCTCATTACTTTAGGACTCAAACATTCTTTTTAAAAAAGATTTTATTGATTTATTTTAGACACAGAGAGAAGGAAGGAGAAAGAGAGGGAGACACACATTAGAATGTGGTTGCCTCTCGCACTCTCCCACTGGGAACTTGGCCCACAACCCAGGCATGTTCCCTGATGGGGAATCCAACCAGCAACCCTTTGGTTCACAGGCCAGTGCTCGACCACTGACCCACACCCACCAGGGCTCAGATATTCTTAAAAATAAAGTCAGCAATATCTTTATCTGCTTCCTGTAGGGTAGATAAAGGATATATTTCCCTGGGGAAAATCATCATCTAGTTGGTCCATCCCTGAGAAATCACTTCCAAGGCATTCATAAGTAAATAAATTATTGAAACAAATTGGTACAGAATGTGGTCATTGTTACCAAAGAAATAAATTGGGTGATGATAATGAGTATAGGTGTAGGTTGATGGCTGGGAGACTTTATGACTTTATATGGACAGTCAGACCTCTATGAGATGTTAGCATTTAAACTGAGTCCTCAAAGATGAAAAGGAAGTAGGCTGCAAAAGTTTGGGAGAACATTCTGGGCAGAGGAACAGCAAGTGCAGGGCAGCAAAGGACTTGGGGTCTCTTCAACAGACTGGAGGCTGGTGTATCTGGGTTGTTAGGCAGAGGGGTGAGGTTGGAGGGGCAGGCAGGCTCTGTAAGCCACAGGAAGGCTGTTAAATAGCAAACTCAGATGGCTGAGATCTTTCCCTAAAACACGCTGCCAAAATGTATTGCTCAATTACCTACATGCTATCAGAAGGAAGGAAAACGTGATATCCAGTCATAGATACTCCCATTATGGTTATGGACAGTTCAGAAGAGCAATGCCTCTCTTTTTTGGACCTCACAAATTCAGACTTTGAATTGGCCCCCATCGAAGCTGGGCTGACATGGTGGTTTTGCTGTACTGCCTCCCAAATGCCACCAAATGAACCAGAATCCATCTGTTTAAAACTACAGACTCTCTAGCAAGTTAGAAATTAACCATAGCTGTCAGCCCATGGGGCAGACCTGTCTAGTCATTAAGACAGGTTCCTGAAGACTCCAGTTTGACAGTTCTTTGTCAGCCTTGTTCCTATTGATATATAGTAGAAAGAGATTTTAAAAAAGAAACAGAGCTTTTGTGGGGAGGAGAACACTCAACATGTCAATTTTAAAAAATTGAATCAAAAGCCTGGTCTCTGCTCAATTCATTTAAATTTCCTGAGCATCTATTGATACATCTTGATGAAATATTTATGTTCACATCTGAGACAACTTCCCTACCCTCCAACCCACACTCCCACACCCTAGAATCCTCTTCAGAATCAGGTTCCAAGTCTTGGCTCCTTGAACCTGCCTAATAGTCCCAGTTGTGTGTGATTTCTACTTCTATCTCAGAGCTGTTGTTCTGACCTTGAAGACTTTCCTTCTTCAGCAAGACTCAGCCCAGAAGAGAGTGTGTGGCAAACATTGTGCTCAACAGATACCCATTTGTTCTTCTATATTTCCCAGCCTCCATTCCAGTTGTTTGGACCATGTGATTAATGTTGACCAAGGGTCCATCTCAGAAGTAATGTGCACCATTTCTGAGTTGAGGCAGTTAAGAGCTGGTGAACTGTGTGCTCCCCCTCCCCCAGTTTATATATTGAGACCCTAATCTTCAATGCGGCTATATTTGGATTAAGGAAGTAGTTAAGGTTAAATGAGGTCATGAAAGTGGGACCCTGACCTGATAGGATTGGTGCCCTTATAAGAGGAGACACCAGAGAGCTCTCTCTGCCATGTGAAGACACAGTGAAAAGGCAACTGTCTACAAGCCAGGAAGAGAGCTCACACCAGGAACTGAAGTGGCTGGCACCTTGGTCTTGGCCTTCCCAGCTTCCAGAATTGTGAGAAAAAATAAATTTCAGTTGTTTAAACCACCATGGCTGTGGTATTTTGTCAAGACAGCCCCAGCTGATTAAGACACCTACTTCTCCATTTCTCCTTTCCCTCCTGTGGAGATCTTGGAGACCACATGTCCCGGTTCTGGATTATTGCAGCATAACCTAGACAATCCTGACCAATGCACAGTGGCAGAGAAAGGACATGTATATCACATCTGTCCAAACAAGAACAAAAGCAGATGGGCACCACCAGCTGTTCTCCCTGTGGTCCTGCTTGTCCCCAAGATTGAGTGTGGACCTAGTGAGCCCTGGGTATTCAGACAGAAGGAAAGTGTGCTTCCTGGGTCCTGGGATTCAGTCAACAATGAAAATGTAATCTGCTGCAGGAATCCATTCAGATTTCAAGAAAACAAGAGCTCCTGCTGCTCAAAAGTTTGGAAGCCTTGGGAGATAAGGCATTGTCTCTGGAAAGCTCCCATTGAAATGCATACCAATTTCCTGGAAGGGGTCACAGGCATTTATCTACTGACTACCAGAAAGCACATTCTCAAGGACCAGTTCTCAGGGTAGGGGTGAAGAGACAGGCTCAGGGCCTCTGGGGGCCACCCTGGGTCACAGATTGGTGGCAGACCACACAGTTTAGTCCAGGATTAGCCATTCCCTGCCTTGTGGAGGTTTGAATTTCATCTGGGACAGGAGGGCCATCTGACCACCTCATTTTTTCCTGTGACTTCTCACTGGTGTGCCCTTCCTGGGCCAGACAACCCTCATGACAATCTCTTTACACCACCCATGAGGGGGAATGGAAGTAAAATTTAGGGCCTTGTTTTTCTAAAAAAATGCTTGGCAAGACTTACCTACAAATATCTCCTTTCATGTGACCACCCAAATTCTTCTCTTTTAATGTCAAGATCAAGCCTAATCTCCCGCAAGAAACCTTCCCTGTCTCTCTCCCCCTTCTCTTTGTAATGCCTGCTGACATACTAATAACAGTAGCCATAACCAACATTGATTGTACACTTTGACCTAGGGAGCCCTCTACTAGCTTACACTTCTTATATACTATCTCATCTGATCCATGCCAGTCCCAAGAGGGATATTATCATCCCTACCTAATATTTGAAGAAAGGTTCAGAGAGGGGAAGTGGCTTATCTAAAGTTGCACAGCTAGTATTAGAGTTTCCTGTATAATTCCGTCATGGTGTTCCTTGGAGCAAGTTTCCTAACTTCTCTGTGATTGATTTGTAACAAACCAAAGAATGTTTAACTACCTGAAAGGAGGTATTAAATGGAAATGAAAGACTTTTTTAACTACGTGAAAGCAGAGGGCTGGTTTGTATCATCTTTTAAGGTCCCTTCCTGTTTTGTGTTTCCATGATTTAAAAACAGAAGAAAACAACAAAAACCCTCCTTGGAACTGGAGAGAGGAAACCAGTGCCAGGAAGGGTGCTTTCCACACCACTCCCCCAACAAGCCAAACAAAACTAAGGTTATTCTGTCTCCTGGTGTCCTTTTCTGTCACTGCAGTCACTGTTAGTGGCCTACTTAGGAAATTTAGAATCACTGCTGTTCATTCATGCCTCATACATTTATTGAGTGTTCCCGCTCTGGGCCAGGCACTGTGCTATACATTGTAGGTACAAAGATGTATAACACTAGGGCCCATCCTTGAAGGGGGCTGCAGTTTAGTGGGGCAGACAGACACACAGATCATTTTGATATGGTTAAGTAAGATCACTATGTGGCACAAGGAGGGTGAGCTTGGCTTGGGGAAATGGAAACATGTTAGGAAGAACTTGGAAAGAAGATGTGGTGGTTAAGTCTGAGAACTGACTTTGAGCTCTTTATGTGGCTGGGGGGAAGCCTTCAGGACAGAGGTGGGGGTGTGCAAAGGCATGGGGGCACATGTAAGGGACTTCAGGACATTTCGTATACTGGGACCATACTATGGGTTTGGGAGGGCAGTGGGAGGTGAAGCTGAAAGCTGGCTGGTGGTCGAGGTGTGGAGGCACTTGTGTGCCATACAGAGGGCTTGGACCTGATCCTTGGGTAGTAGACAATCCTTGAAGGGCTTTGGGTAGGGTAGTGACATGATTAGATGTGAATTTCTGTGAGTTCATTGTGACTGCTTTGTAGATAATGGGTTATAGAAGTATAAGGCTGGGAAGGCTCTGGGGAGTGTTGCCAGATTTAGAAACAAAGCAAGAGAAAAAAATACAAGATGCCACTGAAATTGGCATTTCAGATACAGAACAATTTTTAGTGGAAATGTATCCCAAATACTGTATGGGATGTACTAAAAATAATTTTTGTGTTTCTGAAATTGAAATTTAATTAGGTATTCAGTATCTGGCAACCTTGTCTTAAATTCATCAAGGAAAAATGATGGAGGCTTAGACTAGGGTGGAGATAGAAGTAGGCTGGACAGAAGTGGGAAAATTCAAAAGAGAATTATATGAATGAGGGAAGGTGAGAGAGAGGTGTCAAATATAATGCACACTCTCCACTTTGAGCTGCTTGCTCTGTGTTCGATCCTCTAACTGCACCCCGGCCTAACCACCACACATACTGAGGTCAAGGATCCTTCCTGGAACATCCTAGAAAACTGAACCCAGGAACCAAAACCTTATCCAAATTTCCATCCTCCTCCTGCCTGGTTCGTCTCCTTTTCTCACCTACTTTTGTTTTGCATTTTGGCCTCACCCCTTGTTTAGTCCAGCTAATCAGCCAGGGTCTGGTGCCTGGAATCAAGTTAGGGCTCCTCTAGTCCTCTGTTCTTTGCCTCTGCACTACTCTTTTAAATAGCCAGCATGAGGCATCCAGCCCATGCCTCCAAGATTGACTACTACAGTTCTTTCTACCATTGAGGAAAACCCCAAACATCCCAGAAAGCCACAGGTTTCCCTAGGGGCTTTCTCACCCTCAAAAAGCAGGGACTACAATAGTGGCCTGGCTTCTAAGAGCTTCCTGTGACCCAATACTGCCTCCTAGAGGTCACACAGTACACTGCAGACTGAGATGAGATGGGAGACTGGTTTGCAGACCACTGGGAAAGCTTTACTTTCCTGATCTCTGCCCTCGAAGGGTGCAGGGATCCTCCCCCTGCTGGAGACCACACGTCAGGAGTGCTAATGGCATTCCTCAGCTCTTAGGGATCTAAACGACACATCTGTTTGGTGGACCTGCTGGTAGAGGGTTAGCCCAAGATCACATCAGAGGAATCAAACAACTAGGCCCTGAGGCCTCCGTTCCTGGCAGGATTCAGAAAGAAGCCTTCAGGTGGAACAGGTTAGAGTCCCTGAAATCCCCAGCCTTCCATATTTGATAGAGACCACAATACAAAAAAAGGCAGTTGTGTTTGAGTAACCACCCCTCAACTCACCTGATTGTGGACATCCCCACCCAGAAAATTGGATGGGTGGGGTGGGTATCACAAGTGGGCTCTCCACAGTGGGCATGCTGCCAGCCAGTGGGCCTGGCCACCATGAAAAGTGGTTGCCCATTTCTCCAGCATGCCATGACCCCCTCTGGCATCACAGCCAGTCAGACCCTATCAAATGTCCCACCCTTTCCACACCAGAGCCCGTGAATGTGTGGCCAGAGCTGAGGTTTTATGTCCCAAGTGGGGGGGGGGCAGAGAGACATCAGAGCCTCTGGGGAGCTTGTGGGCTGGAGTGCAAGGCTGGTTTGCAGTAATTAAAAAAGTTTTCTAAGGATCCCAGCTCAGGAAACACAGCCCTCTAGCCACAGACACTTGCTGTGGTGACCACAGGGCACCCTAGGCTGTGGTGGGAAGGCTGAAGTGATCAGTGACCCACTGCTGGTGTCTACAGCACTATCTGGCTGGAGATGAGCCATCCCCTGGGTATGGCATGTGCTGTGATTTCTAGCAGGCTTTTTTGGTCATCGGCCTTTGCCATGGCCCCTGGGTCCAGGACTTTGGAGAAATATACAACTTATCATGTGCCTGATCTATAAAATGGGAACAATAATAATAGTACTTACCTCATAGACTGGTCGTACGGGCTACATGAATTAGTGCACACAAAGTGCTTTACTGTTGTTATAATTAATAGTTCTCAGAGTCGGAGGTTGAGCCTCTATAAGGATCTAGACACCAGCTTGAGTGTGAAGTCTTTCAAGCACTCTCCCTTTTCCTTCCCCTCAGGGTCCCCAGTTTTCTACTTGTCATACAGTCCTGGGGGTGAGCCAAGGAATTCTGTCCATTTTCTTCCATCATCTTATTTGCCCGAGAGCCTTGCACCAAAGAGCCTAGTCAGTGCTGGCAGCCATAGCAAAGTACCACAGACTGGGTGGCTTGAGCAATAAAAATTGATTGTCTCACAGTTCTGAAGATCAAGGTGTTGGCAGGGTTGGTTCTTTCTGAGGGCTGTGAGGGAGACTCTGTTCTAGGCTTCTCTCCTAGCTTCTGGTGGTTTGCTGGCCAGCTTTGGTGTTTGCTCCTTGCTTACAGATGCATCACCCCAATATCTACCTTCATCTTCACATGGCCTTCTCCCTGTGTGTGTGTTTCTGTGTCCAAATTTCCCCTTTTTATAATGACACAAGCCATATGGAATTAGGACCAATATGACCCCATCTTACTTAACTAATTACATGGGCAATGACCCTATTTCCAAATAAGGACATATTCACAGATACTGGAGTTTAGGACACTAACATATGAAATTTGTTGGTAGGGCACAATTCAACCCATAACAAGCCTTTTGGTCTGCCTTCTTTCCATCTCCTCTCCAGTCATCTAGCCAGTCATTCCCTTCCCTTCCATTCATATCTGCACCTTCCCCTCCTCCAGCTGGTACATCACCTCCATCCTTCCTTCCAGCTCACCTCTCTCCAGAGAAGACCTAACTCATCAGCTTTCAGCAGCAAAATTACCTCCATGCCCTTGATGAAAGTTTCTAAGTAACTTGGAACACTGAGGGACAGTAAAGGAACCAAGAGAGGCAAATGTTATTTAATTCCTCTTGGTTTTCAGTGGAAGATAGGGCTGAAACCCCCATGGCCTTTAGACAATCTCAATGTAGTCCTGAAAAAATGTTTTGTGGTCATTGTTGACTTTCTAGGCCACAAGTAGATTTTAAGGAGAATAGACTTCCTCAAAATAGAAAGAAATGATCACGAAACCAGAAAAGTAAGTGCAGCTTTAAATACCAGTTTTACAGCTGGGAATGTCATTCTCCTCTGCCATCTGCTGGCCACAGCTACAAATGGTAAGTGATCCTTGCTTTACAGAGCGAGGGCCATGGTTGTATGTCTTGTGAATGGGCATGGCTTACGATGCCAGGCCCTGTGGAGCCCCGAGGCTGCCGGGTGGCTTGCTGGTCTGACCTGCCAGAAACTGGAGGACAGAAGCCTGCAGATGCAAGAACAGAGGCAGGCCTGGGATGCGAGGGAGTGGGGCAAAGTGGGCCCGGCTCTGTGCCCGCTTGGCCTTCTCCAGCTGCCTACATGCCTCAGCAAGACACTGCACCCGTTCATTCCAACACACAGACATTTCTTTCTTTTATGAAATAATGTTTTCTTTAATCTTTTTTTCTGATATAAAAAGTAATGTATGCTCATTGTAAAACATTTAGAAAACCAGGCAAATATAAAAGTAAAAATAAAAATCATTTAGACTGGCACCACAGGGTGGCTTGGGGGCTTTACCATAATCTCCATCAGCATCCCCAGTCACTCCAAATACATACACAATTTAAGGAAAAACTCCACTTACTATGTAAGGGTAACTGGCAGTTTCAAAACAAAGTCTCTAGTTTCCCTTTCAATGGCATTCTGGAGCCACCACAATACCACCAGCTGGGGGAACTGTTCTTTACCAAACAGAGCAAAAACTTCTACCATTTTTGTTCCTATATATTATACTATTTAAAATTATTTTATTGAGATATAATTGATATATAATTAGTTTATAATTGACATAAATTAGTTTCAGGTGTACAACATACTGATGGATATTTGTATGTAGTGTGACATGATCACTACAATAAGTGTAGTTAATATGCATTACCACACATAGTTACACATTATCCATAAAAACCTATTTTTTTCCCACCTTCTGGTTCTGAGGTCTATGCAGATTGTTTCCAGTTTTTTTTTTAATATTTTATTTATTTATTTTTTAGAGAGAAGGGAAGGGAAGGAGAAAGAGAGGGAGAGAAACATCAATGTGTTGTTGTCTCTCTCTTGCCCCCTGCTGGGTACTGGCCCACAACACAGGCATGTGACCTGACTGGGAATTGAATGGGTGTCACTTTGGTTTGCAGGTCAGCGCTCGATCCACTGAGTCACACCAGCCAGGGCTGTTTCTAGTTTTTTTGCTGTAATGAATAATGCTGGGACTAACCTTCCTGGACTTAGGCAAAGTGGAATTACTACTGTGAATGTTTCCAGGCTCTTGATATATACTGCCATATTGCTTCTAGAAAGGTGACACTTGTTTACTACCCTTTGACAAGCAGCAGACATGCATGTTTTCGTTCCTTTGCCAACACTAGAGATGTAGATGACACAGATTTTTGAGTCCTAGGCATTAGGCTAGGTGCTAGGGATACCATAGTAATGAAATGGAAAAAAAAAAAGAAGTGGTCTTTTGGTCTATGCCACTGCTGAATTGCTGACCTGGTGGGACAGAGTGGCCTTGATCAAATAATTAATGCATAATTACAAATTGTGATGCATGCCCTGGAGCAGGTGTGACAATGTGGCACAAGAGGAGGAGTTGTCTCTGCAGTGAGAGGGAGCAAGGAGCAGAGAGCGGTCCCCAGACAGATGTCCTTCATGGCTGAAGCAAAGAAAATGGGGGTGGCAGGATGTGGGAAGAGACCTGCTGGGTCTTGTGGGTCCTATAAGAGTTCTGGGAAGTCACTGAATGGTTTTAAACAGAGGGTAATGTGATCAAGTTTGCCTTTTGAGAATCACTTTTTAAAAAATTAAAATTTTTAAATTGTGGTAAAAAATAAAGTAATAAAATTTACCACTGCAACCATTTTAACGTTGGTTCAGTAGCAAGACATATATTGTGTATGGTTCAGTAGAAGACATATATTGATTGTGCAACAGATCCCCAAAATGTTTTCATCTTGCAAAACAAACTGCACCCACTAAACAACTTCCCATTTCCCCCTCCGCCCACCCCATGGCAGCCACCATTCTACTTTCTGTGTCTATGAATTTGACTACTCTGGGTACTTCGCATAAGAGGAATCCTACTGTATTTGTCTTTTTGTGACTGCCTGGCTTATTTCATTAGCATAACGTTCTCAAGGTTCATTCATATCACAGCATGTGTCAGAATTTCCTTCTGTTTTAAGGCTGAATAATATACCATGGTATGCACATGCCACCTTTTGTTTCTCCACTCATCCATTGACGGACACCTGAGTTGCTTCCATGGTTTGCCTACTGTGAGTAATGCTGCTACAGAATTTGCTATGGGTGTGCAAATGTCTGTTCAAGTCCTTGTTTTCAATTCTTTTGAATATATACTCAGAAGTGGGACTGCTGATCATGTGGTAGTTCTATTTTTAATTTTTTGAGGAACCTTGAGAATCAGTTTTAAAAAGCAAATTCAGCAAGTCTGATATTATTTCCTACAAGACAATAGAAAAGTGTTGGATGGCTGCTTAAAGCTATTCTCTTCTTGGAGTACATTAATATAACTTACTAAGTACACACACATGAGTTCCTCTAAAATTAATAGAGCTCGGTATGAATAATAAAATGTATTATACATTTCAGTAACATCTACTGCATGCAGACTTACGTTTTTAAGTGCTTTGAGGGACAATCCTTATTTATTAACCAAGTATTGTTGAGCGCTTGCTCTCTGCAAGGCATCATGGGGAAACCCAAAATATGCCCAGCTTGGTTTCCACTTTTATGAAGCTTCTAGTCCCGGAGGGGGCAGCAACATCCTTTGGTGTGTGGTGTGTTAAAATGGCGGTAATAAGGGCAAGTTCTAAGTGTTCAGGGAAAGCAGGAGTCATGGGGAAAGGCTTCCTGGGGGAGGTGACATTTGCATATGGTAGTGTAAGGAAAGGTGGAATGGTTATGGGGCTAGAGGGTTCCAGGTGGCTGGAATACATTGAACCAGAGTGGAGAGTGTCCGTGGGTTTAGTTAGAGAAGGAGAGGGCATGAGAAGGTCAAGTGGCAGATTCAGAGAGCTGAGTGAAAGAGGCTAAGGAGAGCTTCAATGCTGGGGTGAAGAACTAGAACTTCTGTGGTAAGTGGGGGGTAAGAGACCCAAAAGGGTTTTGATTGGGGGAGTGATGTGAAAGTAGTGCATAGGGAACAACAGTATGGCAGTGATGTATGAAGGATAGATAAAAAGGGAGTGGTACTGGCAGCTGAGGTATCAGTTAGAAAGGGATTAAAAAGGATACCCCAGTATGCTAACTGAAGTAAATTGGACAGAGAAAGACAAATACTACCAGTTTTCGGACCATAAGATACACTTAGGTTTTAGAGGAAAATAGGAAAAAAAAATTTGAAGTAAAAAATGTGGTAAAACATTTAGTAACATAAATAACATAATATTTCACCAATATAAATGTATATCTACATTTGGACTATAAGGCACACCTCCCTTCTCCCAAATTTGGGAGGGAAAGGTGCGTCTTATAGCCCAAAAACCACAGTATGTGATTTCACTTATATGTGAAATCTAAAAAACAAAATAGAAACAGACTCATAGATATGGAGAAGATGGTGATGATTACCTGAGGGGAGGGCCTGCGTGAAAAAGGTGAAGGGATTAAGCAGTACAAATTAGTAGTTACAGAAGAGCCACAGGGACGTAAGTTACAGCATAGGGAATGCAGTCAATAATATTGTAATAACTATGTGTGGGGCCGGCAGGCACTGGAAGTATCAGGGGGGAAGCTTTGTAAAGTATATGATTGTCTAACTACTATTCTGTACACCTGAAACTAATACAGAATAATAATGAATATAAACTGTAGTTGGACATTTTTTAAAAAATGGGGGTGTACACCAGGCCTGAGGTCATGAGGGTCTGAATTCTGTGGTGGGCTGTGGGAAGTGAGCAGTGGAAAGGAGGGGCCAGATAGAGGGCACCATGAATGACCCGACCGTGGCCCCTTTTCTGTGGGTGTCCCATGATTTTGACCTTTTCTCCCTTCCCCTTCCCGTTCCTTCCTTTCTCCTTCTTTAAAAAAATATACTTTGTGTATCTTATTTTATAATGACCAGTCTTATTCATTTTGGTTTTCTTCAGAAACTTGCATAGTGGTATACACTTAGCAGGTGGTTGATAAATAATTGTGAGCTGAAATCGGTGATTGATTAGAAGTGTGGCAGGGGCAAAAAGTAAACAGGGGTTTAAACCTGGGTGATGGGAGAAAAGAGGCTGCCCAGAGAAGCTGATCAGGTTCAAAGTCAGGTTGAATTTGAGCTCCTGGAAGGTTATCCAGCTGGCTTGAAATCTTGGGATGTAGCTAGAAGAGAGAAGACTTTTAAGGAGCACCCCCACCTTCACCTCCACTCCAGCTGGGGAGACAGTGGCTGTGTTTAAGGGTCAGATTTTGGTCTGGCATTGTATTCTGGTCTGCCATTAGTCAAGTACCACGTCAGGTAGTCTCTCTGAGCCTCATGTGTGAAAGTGGGATAAAGTAGTACTTTATAAGGTGGTCATCAAGGCCAAAGGTGACATGAAATGTATTAGTATACCACTTGGGATAAATGATAGCTATAGTTATTGGTTATTGCTACTATTATTAAGGTTAGGGGAAGGAGAATAAATTGCACCACTCTTGAGTAAGGCCATCCATGGCTTCCTATTGCATGTTGAACAAATGGCAGCCTCCTGCTCTGGGCTCCACAGGCCTGAGTGATCAGGCCCCTCCCCACCTCTTACCCAGCATTCCCCCTCATCCACACCATGTTCTGCCTGGCTGTCCCCTGAACATGGCAAGATGCTTTGCTGCCTTAGGACCTTTGTATTTGCTCTTTCCTTTGTTTAGAGGGTTCTTTGTGGTATCTTGCCAGGCGGACTTTTTTTAGGGAGTGGGTTGTGCATACTTGTATACTGTGTAATCACTCAAATAAAACCTAATTTATATATATATATATTATATATATAATATATATATAATTTAAACATTTTTATTGTTCAAGTACAGTTGTCTGCATTTACCCCCACCACTCCCCCCTACCCAAGCCATACCCACCTCCCTCTCCTGTTTCCACCCCCCCTTGTTATTGTCCATGTGTCCTTTATACTTGTTCCTGCAAACCCTTCACCCTTTTCCCCTGTAATCCCCTCCCCTCTGGTCACTGTTAGCCTGTAAAACCTAAGCAATCTTATGTCCCCCATTATACCCTCTGAGCCCAACTTTGCCCATCAGAACAATGAGATTGGATTAGGTCATCACTAAGGTGTTCTCCCTAACAGTCTGAGAGCCTATGGTGGCAGAGTGTGGCTTTAGATCAGGAGTGTCAAACTCATTTTCACTGGGGGCCACATCAGCTTCGCAGTTGCCTTAAAGGGTGGAATATAGCCCTGGCTGGCGTGGCTCAGTGGATTGAGTGCGGGCTGGGAACCAAAGTGTCCCAGGTTCGATTTCCAGCCAGGGTACATTCCTGGGTTGCAGGCCATAACCCCCAGCAACCGCACATTGATGTTTCTCTCTCTCTCTCTCTCTATCTCCCTCCCTTCCCTCTCTAAAAAATAAATAAATAAAATATTTTTTTTAAAAAAAGGTGGAATATAATCTTAAGACTGTATACATGTAACTACTCCTTAACAGCTAAGGAGTTGAGATTACATTCAGCCCTTTGAAGGCAACTGCCAGGCTGATGTGGCCCTCAGTGAAAATGAGTTTGACACCCCTGCTTTAGATTATTAGCCTACACCAAGAACCAGATCTTCAATTTGCCCTGCAGTCAAAAAAGGCCTTAATGGTTGTCCTGGAACAGCAGCCGGGGGTGCAGTTTCTAAACTCTGGAAAGGTGGTCACTGAGGCCACTCCACCACATTGCCTCCTACTGGGGAAAAAAACTACTGGGTGTCAGTTTCCACCCACTGGGGAAGGAGCACTCTCAGAAACACACACACACACACACACACACACACACACACACACACACACCTTCTGCCAAGTCTTTGGGTGAGGCTAGAAACACTGTTCATGACAACACTGAATCAGCACATTCATTAGGGTCAGGCTCACAGCTGAAATGAACTGGAAGAGGGCCCTGGTTGAAAAGAAACCTCCAGCTGAGGCCTCTTCAGTCTCAAAGGGAATGGAATCAGAACATGCAAATTCATAACAGAGATGGTGGGGGAGTAAACTGTCCCATGCTCAAGTTAGGGCTTTCCTCCTGAAGTGCTTCAGTTCTTATTCGAGTCCCCCCAGGTACTGAATTTATGGACTTTGTCACCCCAGGAGCATAACAGAAGTTCAAAACTGGTTTTTGAATGCTGCAAACTGAATTTATGTGACAACGGGCTCTTTAGGGGCCATGTCATAACTACTGAGGCTATGTCAGCAAGGACAACTGGGTTCTCCCAAACTGTGTATATTGGGGGAGTTTGTCAGATTTCCGGGCCTGGAGTTCTCATGGATCTGACCCAGTGTGACATTTACATGCATTAAGAACCAACATTCTTCTAACAGTGTCATTTTGTTTCTTCAATCCCCAGGATTAAAATATGGATCCTTGGCCCGCCTCTGAAAGCACCGTACCGTGACTTCTTTATTAGCCTCTGAAAATACGTGGCTACTTCTCCTGTCCAAGGACAAATATAGTGAGAATTATTGATATTCTTCTGTAAGACAGGAAATGACAGTACAGGCAGAGCTGGGGGGACTGCAGCAGTCCACTGGGACCCAGGGACATAAGCCTCCCTCCTCAGTTCTTCCTCACCAAGGTCACACTTTGAGTTCTCACACAACATACATTTATTCAGAAAAAATGCAATAAATTATAATAAAAAAGATAACACAAAATACAGAATCCAACTAGCAGCTTTGCTTAGTGACCAAGACATTTTTGAGAAATATAACAAACAATTACAGAATAAGAATCAGAGAACAGTGGAAGGGAGACTAATGCAACATTACCACATGAGCTTGAGCCGTTTTTCCCCCCTCTAAAACTATAGATGCAGAGTCCTTCCCTACCAGTTGGATCTGAATTCTTACTTCAGAGCTGCTATGGAGTAGTACATTAGAGGTCCTTAGGAATTAGCGGTTGTGGTGCTAGAGGAGGCACAGCAGGATGCAGATCTTTTATGTCTGCTCTATATCTTGTTTCCCCCACCTAGAGATTGTCTAAGATCCTCAAGCCTATGTACACCCCAGGACCAGAGCTGGAAAAAAAGGTTGAGGCAATTAAACTTAGTGCATTTACCTTATAAGGAAAGAGCTAGGATGCTGCACACAATCCCCACTGACCACATCGTTAATCACCCAAAGGGCCGAGGTTGGCAACATACCAGAAAATGCGCCCAGGACAGTCAATGCCCTATCTTTGTGTTATGACCCTGCCTGGAGTGTATAACCTATGACCACTTTCTGGCCTAGTGGAGATGACAAAAGTGTTCTGCTCACTGTCTTCCATTGAGTAAGTCAACACCCAGCCCCTAATCTATCAGATCTGTAGCTATTTGGCACCAATAACTTGACTCCTAACTAGTCTACTGCAGGATATGGACGTTTTCTTTCCCCCAAAACTCAACTTTTAATAGATGGCAGAGCCAGAGAACCATTCAGCTGTGGTGTTTTTCCTGGCTCTCTCTTTTGATGCACCAGAAGAATCAGGAGTCAATGCCCAAGACCTAACATAATGCCTGCCTGTTCAGCTCCTCAGATTTAATGGCAACAGGCAAGAATAACTGGAGGTTTTAATGAAAGAAAACCAAGAGGAAGCCAATTGCATCAGGCAGTTTTACAGTTTGTAGTTGGTGGCTGCTTTGCCAAACAGAGATTATTTTTTTAAAGGTTGCCCCACTGTCCTTGAGTAAATGTAGAGTACAGAGGGTTGTCTCAGGTGCGAGAGAAAGGTGCTTGGTTGGTCCCGCTGCACAATCTGTCTCACACACCACTGGGCAGAGTGGCTGGGAGCCAACAGGAGCTGGCTGGACAGCCCAGTCAGTGTTGATGAGGGAGGGGGTGACATCTGGTCCCTTGTATGTGAGAACAGAGAAGGGCTTCAGTACTGTTGCTGGGAGAAGGAGCAATATCTCTAGAAAGGCCTGTGTGACGTGCAGACTTGCTTTTTGACTGTGGTGCAAGTTTTGATCCATAAGTGGATTTCTAAGTGGTGGATGGGTCCCCTAGACACCCAGGGTTAGCTCTCATGTAAAATTTGAAAAAGAGAAAGGGGCAGTAGGAAGCAGGACCTGTCAAACATGAACGTTTTCACTCCTGAATACTCAAACTGCTTCCATTATGATTCTCTCACATCAGTGGGATGTCATCTCAAATAGTCCCTAATGTTCTGCTACTAAATGTGGTCCGAGACAAGAGAATATGGTTCCACCCAGGGCAGATCCATGAAAAGGTCAATGCTACAGAGACATACAGGTACCACTATGGTAGAAATGCACAAATGCATGTAACAACCACACGCAGATGGTTAACTCACTGTTGAGGACACCCAAGGAGTCACTAGCCTCACTCAGACTTCCTTTGACGTGACAGTACTAATGAGGTGGAGTGCAAAGGGGTAATCCAGGGATGGTAGGGCAAAAGTGCTTTTGAAGAAGGACTACACTCAAGTCTGAGCTATATCAAGTAGTGCTTTAAGGCCTAGAATGGGAACATCTCGGGATCTAGGCCTAGGGTGCTAAGGACAATCATGACAGCTGGGCAGGGGGCAACACCCACCCCAGATAGAGTGTAAATACAGATCTCTTTGCCTTATAAAGAGAGAACACAAAAACACCGAAATATGGTAACTTTGGCTTGGCAATATAAGTCTAAAAGTATTTTGCTGTGTAGTATATGGTAAGGGAAGGATTAGGAAACTCTTCCTTTTTTATGTCAACAGCCTCAAAATTCTGCAACAGACCCTTCCTGTGGCATAACTTTGCAAATCATTCTAAAATACTTGGTGCCCAAGATTTTCCACCTCTAGAATCTCAGGGGGTAGTTAACAGAACAAGGCTTATTAGTCTTCATCGCTCCCAAGCAGGAAACCCAGAAGGAACTGGATAGCACGCTGGCGGTCACTTGGAGTCTGTCTTACCAACAGGTTAGGTGGAGGCCTTAGGAGAAGACTGGTGAAGAGAGTAGCTAGAGGATAAGAGAAAGAAAAGGGAAACCGCCTTGTCAGATACAACCTAAGTAAAGGTTCAGGGATGGGGCTGGGGGACCAGTGGATGATGGCAGTGGGAAGGAAGTGACTGTCCTGTTCTTGGACATGAGGGATGGAATACACTGTGTACACCATACACAGACTGTCCTTACCAACACCCACCATGGCCATTCTCAGTAAGTTGTCTTACCGATCATGTTGGCACTGACGTTGTTGTATTCGGAGAATTTTAAGAGTTCTCGAAGGAATGCCATCAAGTAACGGAAAACATTTCTATGGCATCTTGGAAGCTGGGAAATCACCTGCCATTTCAAAATGGGGGTAGGCAGTGAGGAGAACAGGTAGAAGAAAGGAGGGAGAAGAGCTTAGAGTTGCCATAAAATTAGTTGATAATCCAACCTTTGCAGGACCCCATTCACCTGCCACAACTCTCCTTGATTTACTCATGACCAACGTAGTACCTACCAGGTGATAATTTCCAAGTCAGAACGGTCGTACCGTCTGACCCCTGTGCACTCAATGGCCAGGCCACACCATGATCGCACATTCACGTGTACACCTCATAAGCAGGCTGGTGTTACTCTGGGTTTTTCTGATTTCCTCATGATGAGAAATGGCAGGTCCCCATGGCATCTGCCTAGTTGAATAGTTTAATCTGTGATGTCATTTAGCATGGGTGGGAGCTCCTCCCAATACTCACTAGTCCAATTCAAAGGTATTTTCAGCTATTGTAACACCAAGCAGACAAAAAGAATGAAGGCCCACGTGTAGTGTCAGCCAGAACCCCATGTATGATCGGCTTCAGCCACCTTACGCCAGAGTAGAGGTATCTACCCTACCCAATGGCCAACCAGAAGATGGTGCAAAATATAACAGGAAATAACACAACATAAAATGCTCAGGGTTCCAACTCTCAATGTTGGTGTCAAGCCATGAAAAACAGATCCAGACTCATCCTACCATGTAGCTGGCTTCCCATCTGGCTTTGTAAATCCACGATTTCTCTATGGGAGAACCTGCCCCAAACACATCTTCAGAGCAATAAAACTCACCTGTCTGCAGACCCGGGGATCCTGAGCAGAGTCGAGGCATCGCTGATACAGCTCATAACAAATGACGGGCTCTGGCAGGGCCTCCAGGAAAATGAGCAGTGCTTCAGCCACAGAGTGATTACTGCCAGCTGGAGGGACTTCAGTCAAGGCAAAGAAGGGTATACAGACACCTGATTTGCTTCCCTCCTCAAGCTCCCACACTGATCTAGTTAGGGTGTGATTATTTTATTGGTCCATGTATGTGGCAGCTGAGTTGTTATAAAATTGATCAGACTCTTAGGAGGTTAGGCCCAACTTGTGTGTCCGGGGACTACAGGCTACACAGTGACAGTCCACACTGGATCAGTCCTGGAAACTAGTCCCATCCTCCTCCCTGTCACAGTGACAGCATGTGGGGTAGTAGAAATGATCAACTGCCTGAAGCATGACAGTACCAGTGCTGTGGGTCCTATTTGCCATGGTTATTAAAAGTCATTGTTATTTATCTCGTTTTTCAGTAAGAGTCTGATACAAAGAAAGGTCAGATTTTCCTAAAAGAAACTGAAAAACAATTGTATAGTAAATGACTACCTTATAATAAAAGACAGTTATGCCAAAAAGATGGAAGCACACAAAAATCAAATGTAGGTGGGAAGAAGAGCTTGGCCAACTACTCATCCAGCTTCATAAGCCTTTGTCGAAAAGGATACGGATTGTCTCAGGAATGCTGGTATCCAGGCAGTCTATGATCTGCTGTAACTCTTCCTGCATTCCAGGCGTTTGGAACAGGTCCTCCTACCAAAGGGGTCAAAAGGAATGGAACAAGGTAAGATAAACACTCCCAAGGTTCTAAAGACCTCCCAGGGAGCAGGAGAGCAGCAGGAAGTAAAGGGAAGGGTGGTATGCACATTCCTGATTGGGAATGGAGGTGTGACAACAGTGCCTGTTCTCTTATCATCTCTATGGTTTGCGTCAAATTTTATTTCAAACCAGAAAGTTATCTTCAAAGGTTTTAGCCTGTACTTGATACAGCAGGGGACTGGATGGCTGGATCAGGAAACTGGGTGTTCCCACTTCTAGCCTGCTGACAGGGTAGAAGGCAGAGTCCAAACAGTGCAACCACATTCAAACACTGATACAGGTATTACCCACTTTTTGAAAGCTCATGTTATGCCACTTTTTCATGAAAGACCTACATAAGTACCTATTTTTACTAAACGAAAGCAATCTGAAGAGAATTTTTGTTTGTATGAAAAAAAGTGAACTAGCATTCAGTGTTTGCTTTGCAGCAAGCCATCACATAGGCAGGGCACACCCCGAACAGCCAGAGGAGCCCTGCCAAGCTCGTTCCCCAAAAACCACACTCGGCATCTCAGCATCAAGCCACCACAGTTTTGAACTGCGCCTGTGAGCATCTGCTTTATCTCCATTTATTTTGTGCACTCCTGGTTTTACTATACACTAGTGGTATTTTGGGTTTGACGTGTTATTTGTTATGATTTGGTATCAGGGGTGTCCCACTTGCAGTCTGCATGCAGCCCAAGATGGCTATGAATGTGGCCCAACACAAAACCGTAAATTTACTTAAAACATTATGAGATTTTTTTGTGATTTCATGTCACAATGTATTTAACGTGTGGCTCAAGACAACTCTTTTTCTTCCAGTGTGGCCCAGATGCCAAAACATTGGATACCCTAGTGTCATTTTGGGGATCTGGGAACACTCAAAAATATTTTCATATAAATTAACGGTAACTGCTTTTACACCATTTTGGCTTAAGAAAGGTTTCATAGGAATGCTCTACTTCTGGATAGTGGGAGACCTATATTATGGAATGCTGGGACAGGAGTAAATGGCATGTCCATGGCAAACCTTGCTCTCAACTTCTACTATTCTTCAGTAGGTAAGGCAACATTGCCCTTCAATTTGGTCCCAAGAAATATTTCTGTTTGGGGGAATAGGTTGGGGGTGATTAGTATATTAGGTAGGATATAAAAGAAAAATGAGGACCAAATTTAGAAAATGGGCTTGAAGTTTGCTTTGAACTTTGAGATCTGCACTGCCTGTGTGACAGCTAAAACGACATAACAGACTCAGGTACGCAGTGTGGTCCAGGAGAAAGCCTGTGTAGCCGGGATGCAGGAGCACAGGGTTTAGGACCCAGCTCTGACACCATGCTCATGCCCTGATCCTAGGTAAATCAGGTCGCCTGCAAGCTGTAGCTCTCACGTTTGTCAACAGGGATACTCTCCTCTGCCCAGGCAATCTGACAGTGCTGCTGTGTGGAGGTAGCTTGGGAGAGTTGAAAGCTCTATAGCTGGGGTGTCAAACTCATTTTCATCGAGGGCCACATCAGCCTCATGGTTGCCTTCAAAGGGCCGAATGTAATTTCAACTCCTTAAAGTTGAGGAGTAGTTACATTTATACAGTCCTAAAATTATACTTGGTCCTTTGAAGGCAACTTCGAGACTGATGTGGCCTCCCCGGTGAAAATGAGTTTGACACCTCTGCTCTATACTGATGTGAGGTATTATCGTTTCTCACTTGATTCATACACCTTCCAAAGTTGCAGGGCAAGCCCACTCTCACTTACCTGGTGACAGGCATTTCTGGACAAGTGATCTACCAGAAGCCAGATCTCCTTGGGGACCTGAAGGGGTTTCTCACTGGTGCCTTCATCCAAGGGAACCATCTGCAGGAGGGATTTCTCCTAAGAGATGAAATTCTGTCTGTAACTTATCTCCTTCAAATTCTGCTTAGTTAACTGAATACAGCATACCAAGAGCCAGAAACACTATGAAAAGTGTTAGATTCTCCTGAGAGAATCTAAAAGGAAAAACCAGAAGTGACATAAGTTGGGTCAATAACTAAATATGAACTTGGACACTGGGGGAATAAACTCAATTGTCTTATGTTTATATAGTCAAATATAAATTATATGAAAAAGATGTCTGAAATGGGTTAAAAGGCATCTGGATGTAGTCTTCAGAAAAATCCTAGTGGAGAAAACAGTGACCAACTTTACTGCGTCTTCTCCCCATCCTCCACATCCAGCTTAAGGTCATATATTATGTATGTTTAACTTTAGGAAATTCCCTAAATTCCATGCACAACCCCCAGCAGTAGCTTTAAGGGAAAGAAAAGAAACATTTTACTACTTCCAGAGATTGTGTACACTAGAGCAGAGCGAAGGGCTCTTCTTAACATTATGTTCTTCAATAAGTACTGGTGACCTTTTAAAGACACTCTTTCTAAGGGGATGAGAAAGAGAAGGAAGTATGACAATAGCTGGTTCCCATTTAAAATCTATTTTTTTTCACATTGATTTTGCTTTTCTTTCTTTCCCCAGGCTTCTATCACTTGATATTCCTGTTTCCTAGAGCTACCAGAACTTCTATCAATGGCTCATCCTCTAACTTCTTTCTGGTTGCGAGTATTAAATCTATCATCCTTTACATGATAGCTGAGCCAAAACCCTGTCTATAATGCACTCTGTCCGCTTTCTGGACCAAACTCAACACGTACAAATTCTTTAGCAGATGCCACCAAACTTACCATATATAAATTATTCAGCATTGATTCAAGTACTTATAAAAAATATCTGACACCCAATTGGTACTTTTCCCGTACTCAGTCCTTAAGGCAACACAAGGTACTGTCCAAGATGAAAAGACAGAACATGGCCTGCTATTAATGGGAAATGGGCTGGAAAGCAGAACCTTCACAATCCTTGGTGGTTTAAAAAGGTTAATAAAATGTCAGTAGGTTATATACATCATCCACTATCCACTTTCAAAGTCATGTATGATAATACAAAATGTCACACTTGTGTCTCTGAAGTCTGGAGAGAGATCATGCGCAAGAAACAATACTTTTTAAAAAGTCCACAAATTATCCAGAACTCTGATTTTCAAAGGGGAACCAGGCACACTTTGTCTTCCTTTAACAAGACACATTTGGTGCCTGATAAGCCCACACATTGTAATGTTACTGCTAATAACTAAAGCACAAAAACCATAACTATGCCCTCCTCAGCATGAAAATGCCTTAATCGCACCAAATAAGAAGGTCACGTTGGATACTGTATGAAAGTGCTTTACCAATATTTTTCAAGCCCATGTTTCTTTGCTGATAGCCCCTTGTGGAACCAGGCACTCTCCAGGTGGGAGAGGTGGAGGAACATTTCACTAGGTTCCTCCACTGGGCTTTCAGCAGACTTGGGTTCTACGTCCTTCTGCCCCACACTCCTGACACCCCTGATGTCAGGAGCAGTACAATTCTAGTGAGTTTTTCCATTGTGCTGGGCCTTAGTTGCCTCATCAATAGAATGCAGAAAACACCCAACCCTGTTTGAAGGCAGAGAGCTGGAGCAGATAATCCCTTATGAGCTCATTCAGCTCTATGATTCTATTCTTATGCTCTGTTTCTGGCCATATCTGTGTATTCTTTTGGGAATTAATCACTATTATCACTCACCCCAAATCACTCCTAATGCATGAATAATCCACTGCTGGTTTTACTACTATTGCAAATGGAGGACAGCTAAATGGTACCTTTCCTCTATCTCGTGAGCTTTCAGATTCATCAGATAACTCTTTTGTTTTTTTCTCACTTCAAAAACACAAGTCTGGACCCTTGAGTCCTACTGCTTTTATGCCATGGGTCCCAAAGACTTGAGCAGTACACTAATTATTTTCCCTGTGCTTTAGACACACTAAAAGCCACCTTTGGGGGGTTTTCACGGAGTCAGAGATCTCTGATATGGGGAAGCCTAGGGACAAATTCCAAGGACCACAGTTAAATGTTAATCAAGCGCAGGGAAATGCATAACCAGCAAGATATTGCATTACCTTTTCTAGGAAGCTGTCTTCTTCCTGAGAGCAGAGCAAGAGAAGAAAGTCATTGACAGATAGAAAATGATTAGAATTAATTTACAGAATTGGAAACAGATCAGTATTATTAGCACTCAACTAGCTTACTAGGTACATATGCTTTGAACAGTTTTAAATTCTTCAAATAAATGATTGTCGAAATGGACCACATTCTCTCCTATGCCAAATTCTCTGTTACATAAAATTTTTTGTGCAGTTTGCTGAGACTATCAATCAAGAAACATTCATGTGCAGTCCTACAGTTCTGTGCCCTTTGACAGCTGCTAGCTGACCCAGTCAAGTGCCCATGGATGTTTCCTTCTCACGTGTTGCTTGGAGGCAGGCCCCACCACTGTGTTCTGCAGCTTCTCACTTCACCCTTCACCCTAATGCTGCTTTGATGGAGGAATTTGGTTGTGAGCCTGCTGGTGGCCGTTCAGAGGGAGATGGTAGGTTTCTGTCCTCTCTCAACAGTAATTCTTCTCACCCTAGCCAGCCACACTTCTTTCTATCTCCTCTGTACCCACTCTCCGCCTCAGAGGCCCCAAATACAGAGGCCCCTCTCAAATGTAAATTAATTTCATTTCAGATCTTTGTGGGCCAGAATATCCATCTTTATCTATCCCCTGTTGTGTTATCCTATAGGGTGTAAGAGGAAAGAGAAAAGCGGGGGGGGGGGGAATGCACTGAATTAAGAAGCTTTTTAAGTGTCTCTGTCTTTTGTGCTGTTATTAAATCCAATAACAACAGCAACAGTGCCTACACCACCGGCACTTAGGGAGCCTCTGCCATGCACTGAGAACAGTGCAAAGTAGTATCATTCCCATTTTACAGATGAGGAAACTAGGGCTCTAAGAGGTTAAATTATTTGTCCAAGGTCACATTATTAGGTAATAAGTGGCAGAATTGGGATTAGAACTCAGGTCTGACTCCACAGTCATTACCCCTGTGCTCCCTTAGACAACTTAAAAAGGACAATCAGACTGCTTCTTGGACAGAGAGGCAGGGAAAGCTGGGAGAATGTATTCCACTCCACAGCAGGCTGAGGACAGTGCAAAATCCTAGTAACAAGCAGCATAGTTGGTGGAAAGAGTACAGGCATTGCTGTTAAGACAGTCCTGGGTACAGATCTCTGTTCTGCCTCTTATTAATTTTGTACAGACCTTAAGTAAGTTACTAAACTTTGTAAAGACTCAGTTTTTCATCTCTAAAACAGGGATTATAATATTTACCTCAGAGGGTCAGAGAAGCAGCCTAAACCCACGGGTGGTGGGATAGTGGCCAGAAGAAAGCCTGGGTCCCTCAAAGTTCCTCATATTCCCCAGCAACTCCCAACTGGAATCCTCCCAATCTCACCACAGGCCACCAAGAACTTGAGTATAAATCCCATGGCTAAGGTCTGATAGTAAAAGGAGAAATGTGATCTTGCTGTCAGGAGATATGCTGAAGGATGAGGGAGTGGGGGAGTTATGTGTTCTTTGCCATTTCAAGTGGAAATGCTGAGTGCATTTCCCCCAAATAACTATGATGTATGGTGGGTAGGTTGTTAGTCTTATTAGATACATTATGAATTAAACATTCTTTTGTGGGTTTACCTGGACTTTTAAATACCACATATAACATGAAATAAAAATAATCAGAGTAAGTGTTTTGTAAAGTATACAGTGTTTATAATTACAATACATTTTAATGTCAAAGTTAATTCTGAGTGCCAAACATCTAATTTAATAGTTTTAGAGCACAACTTTTTAAAAAATGTAGACTATTTAGTAACAAATAGACAATCCACCTGACAAACTCCATTTTGACTCCCATAAATGCTACACAATATGGTGAGTAAAACTGGGCAGAGTTTTATATATATTTATTTATTTATATAAAATTTGTATATATGTGATTTATATACAGAGTATATATATTTACATATACAATTTGTATATATATGTATATATAAGTTATATATGCTTACATATACTATATATAATTTTTAAAAGATTTTTATTCATTTATTTTTAGAGAGAGGGGAAGGGAAGGAAAGAGGGAGAGAAAGATTAATGTGTGGCTACCTCTCACGTGCCCCCTACTAGGGACCTGGCCTACAACCCAGACATGTGCCCTGACTGGGAATTGAACCAGTGACCCTTTGGTTTGCAGGCTGGCGCTCAATCCATTGAGCTATGCCAGCCAGGGCTAGGCAGGGTTTTTATATATTAACCTGTCAAACCAGGCCCTCAAGGCAGTTTTCTTTGAACAGTGACTACTAGCAGTACAAGGGGCTGTACTAATGCCTTTTCAGGGTGGGGAAGATGAGAAATGAGGCTACAGAGGACAAAGACATGGTACCTGACTTGAGTTTATAACTGAGTTGGGGTGAGGAGTCCAGAATTTATGGCCTGATATTATCATAATTCACAAATATGAGTTCTCAATAAATGTTCAAACAAATAAACAAACAAAACAGCGTTCAAATGAAGGAGAGGTAGTTTTCACTTGTGTCAGGGGACATTTCACAATGGAGATGGGACCTAACTAGCCCTTAAAAGACTCACAGGGTTTTAGAGGGTAGCAGTGGGGTGAGAACATTCCAAGCGTAAGAGGCAGAAATAAACAAAGGTGTAGAGAAGGTAAATCATGGGGTTTGACTAGGGAAAATTTAGTCATTGGGTTTGTGGGGAGCATGGGGAGGTGTTGAGAAAAACAGTGGGATATAAATCTGAAAAGGTATGCTGCAGTCAGATTTTGGGGGACCTTGAATAACAGGTAAAGCAATTTCTATTGCATTCAGCAGATGTGGGGGAGGCGGTGACTACCTTTAAGCAAAGAAGTGGCAGTCCCCAAAGATGTATTACAGAAAGATCAATCTGACAGCCCCAAAGAAGAAAAATGCAAGATTAGGCATATAGAGGCAAAGAGGATGTCAAAAGGCTATCAAGGTATGTCAAGCAGGAGAGAGTAAACACCTTAACTAAAAATCAGAAAACAATATATTTTTTTAAAAAAATGAATGTATACCCAACAAAACATTTTGAAAGATTCATCAAAAGAACCGTGATTAGGTGGATAGTAGATTTACACTGGGAGCTGGCAATAGGCATAGAGTAGATGTGAATTACAGTTATTTTAACACTAGGCTCAAGTCTGAAAATAGAAGCACCACTTAGCCCCCACTAATATACAGCATACTCCTAAGGTTACTGTTAATTACTTAGTGCAACTGACCTGCCCACTCTCTGCAAAAGGCTATAGCGCTACACCATCGATCACATTAAAAAAGGGAACCTAGCTCAGGATTTCCCCAGTGGGGCAACACTGGCACACAGCAAATGTACTGCAAATCATTCTGTACCCCAACACTCACCCTTAGAGAAATTTTCCCAGTAGTAAATCCAGCCAAAATAATGTAAAAGAGTCATTGAGAGGCAGAAACACATATTTAAAAATTTAAAGCAGAAAACTGAATGAATACTAAAGTTCTAGAAAGGAATACTTCATGTGAAATTAAAGAAAAGAAACAAAAACCATATACCTGACAGGGTAAGAAATGGGTGGTAAGATCAGTAATACCAACAAAATACCTAGTATAGAAATCACTGGAGATGAATTAACCACCAAGTTGCTACTATTATTTTAATTTTTTTATATTGTTTTCCTAATACACATGTCCCCAAGCAAATACAGTTCGTCCACCCATCCCTCAATTTTTCTCATCCCTGTATTTACAAATCAAACTTTTAGCCCTGGCTGGTGTGGCTCAATGGATTGAGCATGGGCCTGTGAGCCAAAGGATTGCCAGTTCGATTCCCAGTCAGTGCACATGCCTGGGTTGTGGGCCAGGTCCCCAGTGCGGGGATGTGTGAGAGACAACTGCACATTGATGTTTCTCTCCCTCTCTTTCTCCTTCCCTTCCCCTCTCTTGAAAAATAAATACATAAAATCTTAAAAAGAAACAAATGAAACCTTTAACCAGATCTAGAGCATTCAAATCTGGTCTCCTCTCCATTAATTAGTCCAGTCTACAAACAACACAGGAATATTCCTCACTGTGTCACTTTACAGGCTCATACCACTCCTGCTGGTTCTACATGCCCTCTGGCTCTAGCATAAACTCATCTGTTGACTTAGAGACTCTCTATCCCTTGCCCCCTCTCTATCTAACCAGCTCTACACACTTCACTCTTCCCAGAGAGTTCTTGTAATTTTTCACTTTCACCTTCTAACCTTAATTTGCTATGTCACTTATGCCTGGAAGAGCCTGCTCACCTAATGTATTAATACACGTTTCTTAAATACTTGAACTTGACTCAAAATACTTCTATGACAAACCCCAAAACACTTTCCTAGTCTACTTTATTCTTATGTACTGAACTAATTTCTAGTTATGTTAATGCTACATGAATGAAATATTCATTAAAGCCAAAATAGCCTGATTCTGAGACTGATTTTTATAGAGATTAGCTGGTTAATCAATAAGCTTTTATAGCATATAAGGGCTTGAGTAAACAGCACAGGAAAGGAATCTATTGTTAATACAAATTATAAGCTCCATAACTCTCATTCTAAATGACATTCCAAAATATTGACTTCTCAAACACAGTGGACACTAGCCAGTAAAGGTGGTTAATGTTTAGATTATCTCTAACCAAACTCCCTATTAACTTTGATTTAGAATTTACCCATACTGTACAAGTGAATATACTATACATACTGTAAATTCATCACCACTAAATTTCAAAACCCACGTAAACTCTATAATACTTTGTATCCAATGTGTAATGAATAAATATAGGTGATTATATGCTAATTATATGCTAGTTAATAAACCAAAAAAGTCCATCTTAATTCTGGGAAAGAATAAAGATAATTATAGATTCTCCTCTGTTTGCCACTGGGACTAATCCCAACTATTGTAGGAGTGGCAAAGTGACTGTCATTGAGATGGGTGGAAAGAATGAAAAAGACTTATGCCAGCTACTGAATTCTGCATTTGGTGGGAAGAAGGTGTGGTACAGGAGTCTCTCTGCACCGGCATGTAGGCAGTCAACACAGGCACTGAACTGAGTTCTGGTTTCACTAAAAATTTAGAGCAAATAATACAAAGAGGACAGGTACCATCATTAATAGCACAGTCTCAGAGGAGTTGAAATATCTTGGGTTTTGGAAGAAACAAACTAAGAAAGCATTTCAGAAGGGCAAAATCAAAAGCAGGAATAGTATTATGAAGGGGGTACAGATAATGTTCGATTTCTTGCTTACTGCTCCACACTGATATGGATGATTTCCTCATTAATGAAACACAGGAATTTAATAATGCCAAAATGCAACAGGGTATGAAAAGAATCAGAACTCCAAATCCTACACAATAAAAGCTTTAAAACAATAAAGAAATGATGACCACACACATACAATGTAATAAGAACTTAGCAATTTTGTAAAGAAAAAATGATCAGGGATCTATTTTTTTTTAAACCTAAATCATTTGTGCATAAAAAGAAGGAATGGGCTTCATACGGGGCCATTAACTTCACTAAAGAGTTTGGCTACTTCCTATTCATGATCAAACATGGTTAAACTACCTGATAATATTTTAAATAAAATTTAAAAATTTTATGCTGGTTGAGCCTCCTTTCAGCCACTTTAATATGGGACAATTACAGCAAAGGGTATTATAGTGCTTTTGCCAACTCTGACCAAAAGGTAGGTTCCAGTTTACTGGAAATAAGGTCGGAGGAGAGAGTTTAAAGGGATAAGTTTAAAAAATTACCAAGAGGAAAGAAACATATACAGAAAATGGTGCATTTTTGACTGGGCAAGTGTCCTGGACTCTTAAAAATATTCAATACCACTAAAGAAAAAAAGGGGAGACCTATTCTACTCTAAAAGAGGCTGAAGAGACCTCACCAAATGTATTGTATGAATCCAGATTGGGTTTTGGCTCTGAGAAAGCTACAAAATTCTTGAGACAACAGGAGACATCTCAATATGGACTGCCTAGTCTTCTGAGACACAAAAGCTGAAAAAAACCTGAAAAATGGTGTTTGGGATATGAAATAGAGGGTATAAAAAAAGGAAAAACAACTTCATTTAGAGCAGCAGTACCCAACCTTCTTGGCCCCAGGGACTGGTTTCATGGAAGACAATTTTTCCAGGGACTGGGGTGAAGATGGGGGCAGGGTGGGGAGTGGATAAAGCTTCACTTGCTCACCTCCTGCTGTATGGCTCGGTTCCTGACAGGCCACAGGCCACTAGTGGTCCGTGGCCTGGGGGCTGAGGCTCCTGATTTATAGTATTTTCTAAAAGGTTAAATATTAAATTTGAAAGACAGGTTTATGGTGGTAGAAGAAAAAACAAGCACCATAAAAAATAACAGAATGTTAGCATATGAATTTCTGAAGAAAATGGTTCTCTCTTGAATAGAGGTAATATCCTCAGTCATGAGGGCTCTAGGGAAACAACTATAATTCCAAGAAAGAATGCTGGGACTTAACTCCAGTGTTTTAATCTGCCCTCTGAGTCATAGCTAAAACAATTCCATGGCAACAGAACAGAACACACTCAGACAAGCCAGCAGCCTGCCCATTGGCCCAGCCCTCTGGTGAGACATATGATCACTGCTCTGGCCAGGGCAAAAGATCAAGGGAATTCTAATGGTACTGATAACATATGGCTCTCACGTCACCTAGTTTTCCTTGGGAAAAAAATCAAGAATACATTTTAATAGCCTAACAAGGTCTGCACACAAATACAACAGTACATTCATTTAGAAGAAAACTTAAGAAGATGAGCTTGTTACTAAATCAATTTCTGTTACTAAAGATAATACAGTAGTGTGGTGGTTATCACATTCACATCACACTAAAGATAATACAAGCATTTCCTCCATAAGGGCACTAATATTACAGCTTAGTGACAGGGAAGGAAAATCCTCCTTCTTTCCATTCTTGAGTCACATTAAACATGTATGAAACTTCCGGGCACATTATAATCTTCTGGAATGTTGATATGTGCAGATTCCTGGGCCACACACCCTGAGATTCTGATTCTGTTGCCAGAAGTAGGGTGAGGGACCTGTACCTGTGTGACAACCCCCAGGGCTTCTGAGGTTCACATATAGGTCTGGGCTGCAGTAAGCAGGCAAGTTTTACTTAAATTAGATAAGATACAGTGAGCAGCTGCAGACTGGAGGTCAGAGAATCTGGGTAATTGATGTGTCACTAACTATTCCCCTTTGGGCAAGTTCCTGTCTCTGTGCCTCAGTTTTCTCATGTGTTTACTGAGCATAATAATACTGCCTCTTCCACCAACTGTACCTCACACACATGCCACTTTATGCAAGTGACTTAGAAATATGAAGAGCGTAACAAACAAGCATTCTATCTTTGAGAAGGGAACCTTTAATCTAATTCAGTGAATTTAGTATCATCTATTATATTCCTGACAAGAGCCAATAACATTACCGTTTCCTCTTTCCTTTCAGGCACAATCTAATGAAAGCAGTGCTCGAGCAAGTGACAGTCTTACTCTTATTTATCACATGACAACTCCCCCTCCCCACCCCGCCCCCCACCTGACAAAAAAGAAAGCAAAGAGACAATGGGGACATTACTTAATTATTGTGAAAATTTTATCTAAAGGAGGTTCATGTCTTGAAATGTTTCTTACCAAGTCTATGAGTTTGGTAACAGGAACTTCTCGGATTGGTCTTTTCATTCGACACAAAGCCTCTAAGGATGTACCAAAACAACTCGGGAGGTAATTTCCACTGATGGTCAAAAAGTAGTCTTTGCCTCGATCCAGGTGAAGGACAAGAATATCTTCAATTTTATCTTCCCCTGAGTTTAGAATGGTCACAGCATCTTTGCTGACATACACATCAAGGGAAATGTCCACTGTCTCATCTGAAATGTGAGATGACACAGGGTAAGACAAATTTCCAATGGAAAAAAATGGAGATGAGAACTAACAGAAGTGTCCTCTAAAAAATCAAGTGACAAAGGGGAGACTGGACAAACAAAAGAGGTATCCCCAATATAATGACAGTGAAGGTAAGAGACATGTGGTTAGAAAACAAGAAGTTAAACAAAGGGAGGAGATATGAGGAGGTAGTACATGCAGCAGAGACAACGGTAAAGGAAAAACTCACTTGGCTCCAAGTAGCCCTCAAAAGGTTCAGCCCGAAGCCATGGCTTGCAGTATTGGCTGTCATTAAGTTTGGGGATGAAAGAAAAATGGCAGGGAACCTGTCCATTGTTGCTGATCTGGAACTTCTCCTTTTGTAGTTGCCGAAACTTCACATTCTCAAACACAAACTGGGGAATAACAGACAGACACAAACATGCATCACTAGTAGGGGAAGTCAGTCAGTTGGATTATTCCATAGAAAATAGGAATAAAGAATGAGGTCATTATTAACCAGGTGCACAACTGTCGTATACACTCACCGCTTCAGCCAGCTGTACACCATCCCCTCATAGATTATTACACTCATACCAGCAGAGGAGAAGTTACACAGGTTTTGCTAGTTCTCTAGGCTACTCTGATTGTTCCTGGTTGGTCAGATATGACTTAGCCAGAAATTCTAAAATAGTAAATAAGAGTGGCTAAAATCTGAGGGCTTATTTTGGGCCAGGTGCTGTTTTAAGAGCTTCGCATGTCTTAACTTGTGCAATCCTCACAACCACCCCTTTATCCAGAAAAGGAAACTGTGGCTTTGAAAGGGTAAGATACTCGCTTGTGGTCATAAATATGCTAGACGGCACTGCTGCAATTGGAATGGAGGCAGTCTGCCTTCAGCAGACACAGTCTTCACCACTTTGCCGTGTCACCTTCTCTGAGTCACCTGATTTTCCCTGTGCTAAGCACAACGGGCAGCAGAAGGTGCTGCTGTTTGTTTTTGCTCACCTCCCTCCTGCTGAGTTCTAAGGAAGGAAGGAAATCATTTTCCATTCTGTCCATGATGCGTACAATATCTTCAAACACTTTCCGATACCTCTTTTCATCGACAACCTTTACCTGAAAGAAAACAAACCTTCTTTTCAGTCTTACATGCTCCTACCTCATCTTCTTGTAAGGTTACCTAACAATTAAAATATCATTACAGCAATCATTTCAAATAAACTCTAGTTCAAACAACACCTTCGAACACTTTCTGATATCTCACTCCATCCAAAACTTTTACCAGAGAGAAAACAGACCCTTATTTCAGTCTTATGGGATCTCACGTTGAATATCTCTAGGAGTCTAACAATTTTTAAAAGGTCACTAAAGCAAACATAAATTAAACTAAGCATTATAGAATCACACACTTTAAGATAAAGGTAAGGTTAACTGGTTAACTTCCTAGAAAAGATAAACATCTGTGTTAAGCTTGACAATAATAATAAATATTTGGGGAGAATATTTTCTTGTTCCATGATTGTTTGGTGGTGGAGAAAATGTGATGATTCTGCAACATGATTTCCTGCATTGTACAAAATGACAGTGTCAAAACATACCTTTTCCTGTTTCTAACAATGATCATAAAGTGTTGAAACGGCAGAAAAAATTATTAAAGCATTTAACTTTATTAGCTGCTATTCACAATGCCAAGAATCATAACATCAATGGTCAGATTAAATGTAATGATAAATGTAGGTTAATAAATGGAGCCCATGGCCATTTTAGAAAAGGGCTGACCCAAAATATCCTACATTAGACTAACAGCATGATAACAGACAACTCATCCTGACCAAGAGGTCAAAAATCCTCCCATGTGACACAGCACTTTCAGCTTCCTGATGTAGCTATGTTTTTTCACTAGTAAAACTTCATACAAATTGCTGTAGCTGATGTGGCTCAGTGGACTGAGTGCTAGCCTGTGAACCAAAGGGTCGCCAGTTTGATACCCAGTCAGGGCACATGCCTGGGTTGCATGCCAGGTCCCCGGTAGGGGGCACATGAGAGGGAACCACATAATGATGTTTCTCTCTCTTTCTCCTTCCTTTCCTCTCTGTCTAAAAATAAGTAAATAACATCTTTAAAAAAGACTTCATATAAATCAATGCCAAAAATGAACATAATTAACACAGCATTTGAACTTATTGAGATCCCAGTTTCTTTTTTTTAGAATAGAAAACTTCACAAATACAACATGAAGGCAGTAAAGGCTATACATCAAACTTGGAAAATAAAAACACCAAAGCTGAGCAAACATCTCAGAGACTGGGGAAGTTATACATATCTGAACCATAACACTTGAGAACTGAGGAAGCCATCGCTAGTGTCACCGGGGTCCATACTACACTGTAACCTCAAGAGGAATGTTATACTTTTTAATACTTTTACAAAACTTTACTACTTTTTATTTCAAAAACTATTTTACGTGTCATCTTATATTCACAACCACCTGTGAGGCTACCAAAGCAAAGATTCTTGTTCTTTTCGTTTGTTTGTTTTTAAAAGAGGGAGAGAAACATCAATGTGTGGTTGCCTCTCACACATCCCCTACTGGGGACCTGGCCTGCAACCCAGGCATTTGCTTTGAATGGGAGTTGAACCAGTGACCCTTTGGTTCACAGGCCCTCACCCAATCCACCGAGCTACACCAGCCAGGGCAGATTCTTTTTTTTTTAAGATTTTATTTATGTTTATTTATTTTTAGAGAGGGAAGGGAGAGAGATAGAGAGAGAGAGAGAGAAACATCAATGTGCGGTTGCTGGGGATCATGGCCTACAACCCAGGCATGTACCCTGACTGAGACTCAAACCTGCGACACTTGATTCTTATTCTGATAGCTAAGAACCTCACAATACTAATAGATCAGCTGAGCTGCTCACCACCACAGTTAGTACCAGAGGTGATACCTGAACTTCTAGTTTAAGACCCTTTCCAAAATACCCGGTGTGCAACAGGATCAACTCAGGTAGGTCTTAAAAATGCAGATACCTCAGGCTACTGATAAAAATCTCCAGGGCTGGAGTCCACGCACCTGCATCTAAAAAGCTCTACGGGCAATTCTTATGTACACTGAAGTCAGAGCCAATGCAACAGATCCCATTACCAAGTGCAGGAATGGGAACCCTATCTCAGCTTAGTTTCAGCCAGTGCAGAGCAAGTCTTCTGAAGTTAATCAGCCACTGAGCACTTGGTCCCTTTGTTAACAGTCACTGATGCCAATAGTGGTATAATTATAATGTGGTTTTTTAAGCCTCTAATCATAGCATGCCTAAGAATCCAAAATATGGGATGGTTTACTCAATAAAAATCAAAGCTTTCTCAGTGGGTTATCATGATCACAGTGCTTAATGGCACATTAAAGACAATGAAGGAAAAACGTGATAGAATGCCACCACCTGATAAATCCATTGCAGAAAAGAAAATTAATTTTTTAATGTTTTAAAATACTTTTTAACAGGTTTTATTTATTTATTTACTTTTAGAGAGAGGGGAAGGGAAGGAGAAAGAGAGGGAGAGAAATATCAATGTGTGCTCGCCTCTTGTGCGCCCCCTACTGGGGACCTGGAGTGCAACCCCAGCATGTGTCCTGACTGGGAACTGAACCAGCGACTCTTTGGTTAGCAGGCCCACGCTCAATCCACTGAGTTATGCCAGCCAGCCAGGGCAGAAAAGGAAATGATTCACAAAATTTGGAATTAAGAAGAAAGCACAATGAACAAGATACTTATATAATAAAGGATAGCTCTCCAAAACACACCACTGAATTTTTTTTTTAAAAGCAAGTTGCAGACCAACACATACAGTATGGGACCCTTTATGATATATACACACCAACATACCAAATAATACTATATTATCTGCGGGTAAAGAGAAAAGTATATGCAAACGTCTAGAACTGTGTCCAATATAATAACCAGTAGCCACATAAGGACCTTTAAATTACTTCAAAGTAAACAGAACTGAAAATTCAGTTCTCTAAGTCATGCTGGCCATACTTCAAGTGATCAACAGCTGCCTGCAGGTAGTTGCTACTGTAGTGGACAAGAGAGATTTACAACATTTCCACCATCATGGAAAGACCTATTAGACAGTGCTGGTCTAGTGGTTGGCCTAGCTGGGAGTTAGGGGTTTGAACAAAGGTGGGAATGAGGTGATAGAACAGGAACTGAAAAACTTCAGACTTATCTATAAATTTTGCTTAAATATTTTTAATTTTAAAGAGAAAGCACTTTGGAATTCCTGTGTAATTTAAAAAGTATTAAAAGCTAGAAAACTTGACCTTTATTAAAGATACATAAAATACACAGAAAGCATGGAAAAATTAAATATCTTGCTGGGAGCTCTGTATTAATATGTATGCAGTATTCCAAATAGTCCAAAGTTCTGAAAAGAAATACAAACATATCTGAAGGCCTATCTAGTCAGTAAGTTCTTTGGAACTATAGAAGCATTGTGGGGGTAGGAGAAAGAGCATCTGTAAGGCCTGGGAGTTTGAAACAGACTTAAGATTTGAATCTCAGCAATTCTTCTAGTTGAATGCTCTTAAAGAAGCTATTTAAATGCATTGGCTCTCCATTTGCTCATCTGCTAAATGAGAAATATTTAACTCAAAGCATTGTCAGGAAGAGTAAGTGAGATGTGTGTAAATTGCCTTGCACAGTCCCTGGCACATACTACCTATATTTGAGGAACATTTACTATTATTATTCATTATTATTTTAAAATTTCAAAATGTGCAAAAGTCAAATCATGAGTACCTCAATAAAAGTGTATCTTAACCTTACTAACCCTCATAAGTAGATACATTTTGTCTCCATTTTGTAGAGGAGAAAACTGAGGCACAGGAATGTTACACAAATTTTCCATGGTTACACAGAAAGTGGTTGAGCTGGGACACAAATCTAAGCAGTCTAACTATAAAGCCCATCGTATCAAGCACTGCACTATACAGATTCTGACAGATTACATGACTACAGGTCTGGAAAATCTACAAGAAATAATCTAAATGTACTGGCTGTAATAAATCAACACAATTCCAAGATAGAACCTGCATGCTAATAACAGCTAGAATATAAATGTGAAAACAAAAACTTTCTTCACGAGAGACTCGAACAACAACAACAAAAAATAACTAACTGACCATTAATCCAGACCAGGATACAAAGGAGTTAAAGAAAAACATAAAAACCTGTGTTCCTACATGGGAAGACTTCACTGTAGGGCTGACAATATGCTTCTTAAGGGATATACAAAATTGGTTGTATTCTGACCAGTCTGTGCTTTTGCTCCTGCTGTTCCCACCCCTCCATCTGGAATCTCTCTCCTGGTGCTTTAGCTCTTTACTATTTATCTGATGAAAAGCTACCCATCCTTTAAAACAGGGGTGTCAAACTCATTTTCACCGGGGGCCACATCAGCCTCACAGTTGCCTTCAAAGGGCCAAATGTGATTTTAGGACTGTACAAATGTGACTACTCCTTAACTAGGGGCAAGGCGTTCAGTGCTGCCACCAGGTAGAAACAAGGTGCTAGGCTGGATAAAACAAGGTGGAGGGCTGGTTTTGGCCCACAGGCCTTGTGTTTGGCACCTGTGCAAAACCTAGTCTCTCTTTTTTATGTATAAGGACTTTAGGAGGCTAAGGTTACTACCGAGCCATTATGTAGCATGAGAAACATCTGTGTCACTTAAGAGCCACAGACACAGCATTTAGGAGGGTTAAGGGTACTAACTTCTTGATGCAGCAAATGACTGTTTGGTTATGGAAACATTTATGACTCAGGGAATTGTTGATCTATTCTGAGTTTAAATAATGTCCTAAGAATAGATACTTAACACACAAACAAATGAATGAAAAAACAAGTGTTTACCCCAATATGGAAGAGGGCGCTAACAGGCTTGTGGTCACTGGTTTTCAGCTCCATGTGACTCCGGTAATGAAGCTGATTAACATTTGTTCCTCTCCAAAGAATTCGGTCACACCAGGCTGGAACCCGACATTTCCCGCTGCAAATAAAGAAAGGAATTATAATGAGAACATACCATGCAAGAATGTAATACCTGCCACACTGGTTCAAACCTGGGTTAAGCCCTCTTGTTATACACCTCTCCTTCCTTAACAACCCAAGTATATTCCCTACTACACTGCAAGCTCTGTGAAGGGATTGTGTCTGCTTGTTTGCCACTGAATTTCCAGCCCATAGCACAGTGTCTGTTGCAAAATAGGTGTTCAGTGAACACTTATCTAATGAAATAAATGGTTCTCTTAAAGTTAGGATTACATCTTCAAAAAAACTGCCCTGGGGGAAAGTATGATAGTACCTTCTTAAATATCCTCAGAAAGTCAAATTATATTCAGAACATGTCCTCTTCCTTTGCTCTATAAACTGTAATGATACTTCACAACAGCTAGACAACTAATAAAATCCAAAAATCCAATCCTATTTTCCCAGGCTGGGCTTAATCTCTGGAGATGAGTAATTGGATTTCTCCTTTAAACTTGAACTTTTATGGGCAAGTGTAAATTCTTCTAATAGAAATGAACTAACACCTAAGCACAGAAGTCTGAACACGTTAAGAGCCCATAGAATAGCAAGGGTTGGCAAAAAGCCCACTTAGTATTCCGTTAAAATAAGCAACGCCTTGTACACCTTACCCAGAAGGTGACACAAATAAGTTATCAGCAGCTCTACAACTGACTCGCAAGTCAGGTGAGTGGAAGAAACAGGCCAAGGGTAGAGATCTTCTGTCAGTGTCACTTTTCACTTTCTGACCAGCTCCTGTGGACCACAGACTCCTCCCACCCCATCCTAGTACTCTGAGTGTAAAGAAGCTAAATATGCCCAGGGATTCTCTCTTGCAAGCTTCTGGGCTCAGCCAGGTAGGGAACCACAGGAAACAAAGAAAGAGACCATAGGTGGAAGACAAATAGTTACCAGAAATATGCCAATGGCACTGTACTGGGGGTAATTAGGAAATCAAAGGGCCACCCCAGACAGTGGGTCTTAGAGTTCTCTGGCAACTGCAGATGGTGGGCCCAGGCATCAGTATTTTTTAAAGTTCCTAGAAGATCCTAGTGTGTATTCGGGATTGAGAACCACTGTGCTTCAAGAACTTTCATGGCTCTTTGTTTTCATCTTCTGGTGTCTCAAGTCAAATAGTTAAGAAATCACTTAGAAAAAAAAAACACTGGAACAGGGCAATAGGTAAGGAAGTAGGGGTAAGATCACGAAGGTCATAATCTAAGCAAGTCTGCCCGGGTGACCAAAATGACGCACTGCAAATAGCCTGTAAAAATTCAGCAGCCCTGATGTAGAAATTATGCTTTTTAAACATATGCTCACCTTTGAGTACACATGAATAAATTTTTTTCTACAACAGCAGTGAGCCTTCGGGGTCTTTTATTTCTGCTTCTGGCATGATCTAAAAAGTTCCTAGCCCTTCTCCGAGATGGAGGGACAGAAAAAGATCAGGCCTTACTCCACTCCACAAGGAGGTTCTTGTTACTTTACCTGGAATCCCATCGGTCTGTTTTAGAGTCATACTTATAAGTGGGGATGAACTTGATTTCCCCTTCAGTGAAGTCAACAAAAGCTTTTTTCTGTGTGCGTTGAATATTTAGCTAGAAGTAGAAAGAAGCATCACGTTACCAGGGTAGCACCCTTAATGTAAGCGATCAGCCATTTCTAAGTAGCTAGTTCCATAATAACCTTTGCAACTGTCAGATATACAAAAAATTTCTTACCTTGTAAATTAAATTATGCCATTTCTATATCACCCAAACTCATCAATAGATATGATACTCATTATGAACACACTGCTAATTATTTATTGGTAATAGCAGTCAAAGAAAATGGAAAAATGAAATCTGAATAATCCTCAATTCCCTGAAGGTGGACAAGAACTATCTAGTACAATTTTACTTAAAAAAAAAAAGGCACACAAAAGTTGAATGGGTAATTCCAAAAGTCAAATTCAGTGAATAGCTACAGATTGATCTGAAAGTTTTCCTCACTCAAATATTTTACCAGAATTATATAAGACTAACAATTTATTCCAACTGTACCCCTTTTGGATTCAGAATAGAGGAAGCCATGGACAGAAATTCACTAGCCAACCTCAGTATGAAGGAAGACACAGGCAAGAAAGGCTCACTAAAAAAAAACTATTCTATTGTAAAACACCTGAAATTTGACAATATGAGAACCTTGAAAATCTCCCATAAGGATTTAAAGACATTCAAATCAAGTTGAAACATTTTCTTCCCTCAATAAGAAGCATTCACTTTCAGTATCCGTATCCATAGGTAAAGCAAAAATTCAAGTCACGTGCTAGGTTGAGGTAAATTTACAGAAAACTAGGTCCCTGAATATCAAGTTCCACAGAAATGTTAACCGAGTCAATGCTTTCCTGGCAGGTTTTAACATCTATAACCTAGCTTGCTTCAACTTCTCAATCAGTTCCCATTAAACCAGTCTGTTATTTGTCCCAGACAAACTTTTTCTGTGCTTCCCAATCCCTTCACAGGGCCTCTCTTTTACCTCCAAGCTGTTGCTGAGCCTGCCAAATAATCATAGAACAGCTTTCCCTGTTCCATCTGCCAAACCACATGAACATGGCTGAAGTCCCACTTCCTCCAGGAAGTGTTCTCCAATTCATTCCACCCATCGTTGAACTCACTGACACAAATCTCTTCTTGACAAAGACTTAATGAATAAACTTGATATTTACTTTTTATCACTAACACTACCTCCCCTCCTGCCATCTAAGTACTTAATAAAAGTAGTGCCAACCTTGTGTGTATTTGCCGCGTCACTTAGTCATACTGTTTCCCAACACAGGGAGACATTTCCATCTATTCCTAGAGTAAGGCACACCTCCCACTTGTCTATGTCATAAACCTAACAATTTATCTGCTATCTAGGAAAGTACCTACAAAATAAAAATTTACTTACCTGGTCAAATTTCAGGAGTCTCTGAAGATCATTCTTGTTGATAAGACTCTTCACTTCACTGGCATCAGGCATGCAAAGTCTATAGTTCAAATCGCCCAACCAGATGACAACACTGAGTATCAAGAAATATATGGAAGGAAGTAGCCATAATCAGCACAAAAATCAATCACAGAATGAGAAAAGAAAAAACAGGTAGGTTACTGACAAGGATTTGTTTATTACTCTCCCACCAGGGGTGGAACCTGTAACTATCCTTTGGGGGCAAGGACTATCAACACCTGAAAGGGACTAGGGATTAAAAAATAGGTGGGAGGACAGGCACAGCAAACATGAAGAACAAACATGGGGACATAATACAGTATACGTATGGGATTCAGAAGCCAAGGAGTTAACTGCCTGAGAAAAAGTATGCAGTTTATTTCCTGGACTAGCTTCAAACTTTTGCCTGGCTGCTTGCCAGGTCTCTAGAGGAAGCAAATCTGAACGTGTTCTGCCTCTACGAGCCCTGACATTCTGCAGACTCTCCACTAAGGTCTGCATGGTCTGAACAACACCACCTCTCCCAGGCAGGGCTCACTACAAAAAGTGGGTCCATGGCTTGGTGCTGTGGCCAATCTGTCTACCCCTGCCCCAGACCTGCACTCCAAATCCCAGGCAGAAAGGAGGCTGCAATACACTGGGATCTACAGGCTCCCATGATACTCAGGCTCCCAATAATACCAACAAGCCCCTAAATGTACTGAGAATCCCACAGGGAAGATCCTGAAATTACCACACCAAAACCAATTCTCCTATGAGCTATCTCAAACACTGAATGAGTCCCTTTGCCAATCTCAAGTGTAATACGAAATTTCTGGAATCCTGGGGAAATAAATTTATGGAACTTCAGGGCAACTTTATGACCATTAATGTCAAGGCCTTGACATTACCACTGTGAAGCATAATTCCCTATATACCTAACTGCTGACACAATATGGAAGCAGGCCAACATCCCTCTCCTTCCCTACTCTTTCCTCAATTACCCTACTCTCTACTGATTCTAATACCCCAAAATTATGTTTTGTTTTCCTACAATTCCCACTACAATTCCCACCTCAAATCACTTATTCTAAACCACACTGCCTTTTCAGAATTTCAATTACCAGCATTAATTTATTTACAACAAATCATTTTCTACCACCCAACCCATTCCCCTCAATTGATTTCTGCTTCTATCCTTGTTAAGTCCCATTCTTCACTAACCTTTCTCTCATATTGATCCATTGGTGTCTTTAAATCTCCACCACCCCATTCTTAATGATTTACAGCTATTAAAAGAATAATGTAGATCTACATATACTGGCTTGAAGAGATCTATAATAAAAAGGATAATACAGCCCCATATAACAAGTATGTGTGTGTCTGTATGTGCATACAGAAAAGTCTAGAATATCACTATTCAAAAGAAATACAAAGCACATCACAAATGTAATTTTCTATTTTCTAGTAGCTACAATTAAAAAGTAAAAGGAACAAGTGAAAATAACTTAAACAATAAATTTCATTTAACTCAATATATCCAAGTTATTATCATTTCAACATGTAATCAATACTAAAAATTTTAGATGTTTCACGTTTTCCCAAGTCTCTGAAATCCACTGTAGTTGATGCTTACAGCACATCTCAGTTTGGCCTAGCTGCTTTTCACAGTGCCCCAGCTACCCATGGCTACTGGCTGCCATGCTGTATAGCACAGTCCTAGGATACACACCAAACTGTTAGCAGTGGATTCCTTTGCAGAGAGGGATTGGCTGGGAAGAGCAGAAGATAAGAAATCAGGGATTTTTACTTTTAATTTTATCACTTATTCCCAGCTGGTGTAGCTCAGTGGATTGATCCTGGGCTTGTGAACCAAAAGGTCGCTGGTTCAATTCCCAGTGGGGGCACATGCCTGGGTTGCAGGCCAGGTCCCTGCTAAGGGGGGGCCCCCCGAGAGGCAACCACACACTGATGTTTATCTCCCTTTCTTTCTGAGCCCTGGCTGGTGTAGCTCAGTGGATTGAGCTCAGGCTGCAAACCAAAGTGTCGCGGGTTCGATTCCCAGTCAGGGCACATGCCTGGGTTGCAGGCCATGGCTGCCAGCAACCCCACATTGATGTTTCTCTCTCTTTCTCTTTCTCCCTCCCTTCCCTCTCCAAAAATAAATAAATAAAATCTTTTAAAAATAATTTTATCTCTTATTACAATTCATAACAAACATTTCTATTTTATACTTTAAAAAAACACTGAAAAACGGACTCCAATTGACAGACCCCCTCCTGCTTTACTCTAGATATCCACTAGAACTAACCTTTCCTCTGATAACACATTTAATCTCTCTGCCTCAATGAATCTGCTACTCCTCCAACCCTCCCTTCTTCGTCACCCCATCCTTAAATGGCAATCCCTTACTCTTCATGGTTCTACAGCATAGGTGGCAAACACAAGGCCTGTGGGCTGAATCTGTCCCTCCACCTTGTTTTATCCGGCCCAGCACCTTGTTTCTACCCAGTGGCAGCACCAAGCTCTCACTTAACTGTTAAGGAGTAGTTACCTTTATACAGTCCAAAATTACATTCAGCCCTTTGAAGGCAACCACGAGGCTGATATGGCCCCCAGTGAAAATGAGTTTGACACCCCTGCTCTACAGTTTCTCACCCATTTATTCTTTTCTCAGCCCCACTATTCAAAGGCTAAAGGTGACTTAACCACTTACTCATGTTTCATAATGTTCAGCTGCGGGAGGGTCTGATTTGGGACCACAAAACTCATTCGTGCACAAATGTCCTTATAATCTTGATTCCTTCTCTCAAAGTCCTCCACATGTGCAGCCAGGTGGGAATTGACTATACAAAATGTAGTGTTGTGAAACACAAATCTCACAGCTACCCCACCTTTGTTTCCCTGTTGGCAAGAGCAATTACTCAGTTAGTACAAAGACACAGACAGCAATCAAACCTCACATGGACATAAATAATAATAATAATAATAATCAAGCTCATTCCCAAAGGAACTCACCATTTTTCCCATGATTCCAGTTCCAACTGTTTCTGTAGCAACATCCTGGATATACTGCCACTGATCCTTTCTGGCAAATATCAGGAGCATCATCCCAACTAGGCGAACTAGCTGAACCTATGAGATCCAGGGAGTTAGAAAAGGTTCATGTTAATACCCCTCTTTTTAGATACCACATATCTAACTTCCTACAACTAATTTTCCACCAAGAAGACATAGCAAATGCCTAAATCTGAATCCGAATCAGCTAATTTCCCAGTGAACCCCATAAAGCAGGAAATAAAATTTCTCTAAGGAAGCTCTAATCTGGCTCTGACCAGTAAGAGTTAAAAGTCTTCAGGGGACAGTAAGTGCACTCAGCTCTAGAGCCATTATTTTAATCACTTTTTTAGCCTATAGTAGGGAGCATTAAAAATTAAAATAGCTAAGAGAAAGCCTCTATCCCAGCTTGTTCCTTTTGCCCTCCTTCCCAGTTTCTGATTTCCAATCTCCTACGAAACGAACATTTATAAAACATCAGTCCTTTTTATTTTGACTGTCTTAAGACTATGAACTATAGCTAGAAATATGTCTGAAATATGTATCAGCCAGGAACCTATATGAGAGTAATAACATCATCAGGATTTTAATTATCTACATCAACTGTTGGAAGATACAGATAAAAAGTTCCTCAGGCAGATGACTCCTTTTAAAGGTCTCAGCGTGGTAGCCCTTCAATTAAAATGACTCTTCTGGTAGTCTCTACCTTATGCCCTCTGAAGACCAATAAACTGGTCCACCTGGCTAAAGTCAACTGTACTCTTGACTTACAACCAAGTTTGGAACTCATTTAAATTCCCCAGCATTTGTATTCTTGCTCTATTCTAAAACATACCCTATGCACCTACATGCTTCAAACTGCTTTTCTATAAAGTCTCCATTTCTGACCACGTCAGTGAATAATTTCAATCTTAAACTCTTACCACACAAATCAGTGGCCTGATATGTAATTATTTTGAGTTAATTATTGTTATAAGAACAAAGTTCCTTTTTTCTCCTAAAATCTCCCTGAGCAATGAAAATATAGGATGAGAAAGCTCAGGGAATTTTTTTTTCTGGGAGATAAGTATAAAAAGGAATAGGCTTCCCTATTCCAGTATTATGCAAGGGAAAGAATTCAATTAAACCACTCATTTGGAACAAGGTATAGATAACAATACATTCTAGGGAGTTCTATTTAGTCACATACTAAAAAAAATAATTAAATGTGACCTACTTTCTTATACTTGGCTTTGGAATGCAAAGCCCTTTCCACAGCCATGGACCACTCTTGTTCCTTCATGGAATCAAAGTAGAAAAAGGCTTCGGTGCTCAAGTCCAGCTCTTGGAATCTGAGAAGCAAGAGGTGAAATCTGTATATATCCCATAATTATCTCGGAGTATGTCCTGCCCCATTTTGAGACATTAGGTGAAGAAAGGAATGGGAGGGAGAGGTTTTGTAGAATTGTTCTGTTGGCCAGGTGATCAGTAAGGACAAGCAGCTTTCTTTTCAAAAGATTCCCCACAAGTGTATACACAGACTATGCAAGATGTAAACAAAAGAGCCTCCACGAGGGATAACAGCAGAGATTTGCTTATATATCCCAGGAACAGGCACTGTTAGAATCGACCCCACTTCTCACTTTCTGCGAAAATGGTTTTCTATGTGTTTCAAGGGGACTAGATGCTTTCTTATAGCATTTTAGGTTCTGTTCCTTTCTGATCTCACAAATTTGACCCTCAAGTTAACTCTCACTTATAGTCTACAGTAGGTTTTTACCAGATAGTCTTTTTTTTTTAAAAGGAAGGCAAAATGTCCCGTAAACTAACACCAAACATATAGCCAAAAAGAAATTCCAGACACATTCTTTACCCAATGCAGTAGATATCAGGAGGATGTGAATCACAGGTCAGCCAAGGTTCTAACCCACTATCTGGAGACTGGCCATTCACGTTCCAAGTTCCAACAAAAAATCTAATACATTATACAAAAAAAATAATGTGAAAACAAAGGTCAAAAATGAACCAACAGATATTCTCTGATCACTACTATACAAGGGTATATTCACAATAAGCCAACATAATTTCTCAAATGTTTTGTCACACACAAGAAAAACCATCTGCAGGTAGAACAGAAAGGCAGTGTGCTTATCCTAAGTTTTACATTAGGTGAACCTATAGAAAGGAACAAAGTCTTTATTTTAAAAGCACAAAGTTAATTTGCTCTACCATATTTCATTTAAATTAATTAAACTCCATTGAAACTCATACCTGAAGGGAAAGCTTGCTGAGGGAAAGAGTGTCTCCATGCTGTAAGCATATCTAATACGGATAAATGTTCTGTAAGGAGCTATAGCTGAATCTGAAAACTTACTCTCAGGATTACAAGGACATCTGTGTAGGAAATTCTGTTGAGGCAGATATAGATTTAAGGGGGGAAGCAGAAGGAAAAACTCCTGATTGTCTTAACTGTTTGCATACAATTATAAGCATCATGGGGAATATGAGGAACTGGAAATTTTAGCATAGGGATATAGTTATGATTGAATTAGAATAAATGAGGCATAATGGGATAGCAGATGGGACTGGAATTTTGGAATAGAAGGGTACATGCTGTTCACAAATCACAAAGAAGTGTTACTGCTTCATACACAGACACATGCCTGGCTACACCATACCACACACACTGGATCCAGAAAAGAAGGTATCAACAAGTAAAGGTGATGTGAAAAATATAATAGAGCTGCAAGAATCTAAGACAGACCTCCCCATCAAGAGGATTAGGTGACATTTTCTTTAGTGAATTACCAAAGTAAGTTAGGATCTAGTAGTTACGGTGTACTTTAATTTTCCAGTATTAGTGGGGGGAAAATCAACAGGCCAGATAGATAAATACACTTGCTTATGGACTGTGCTAGGGTATAGTTCTCTACTACAGCAATTTTCGACCCTTTTCATCTCATGGCACACAAACTAATTACTAAAATTCTGCTGGACACCAAAAAATTACTTTTTGCCAATATGACAAAGAACAAGTATAATTTTGCTTCAGTCACACTGGAAGGCTATTGTTGAACTGGCTGTTGTCATTCTTTATCTGACAATCTAAGGGAAAAGAGGCCAGTGCCCCTGACTAAACAGTCAGGTATTCATGTTTTAAAAATTCTTGTGGCACACAGGATGAAAATCGCTGCTCTAGTACATATGAGCTTGATTTGGTTCTCTAACCAAATGTTTCTTGGTTTCCCAGAAACATTAGTAGACATAGTATCATTAGTAGTTAGTAAATCCAAGGGAAATTGTAGCATTTACACTACTTTGGATAGAGACAGGGGCTTGAACCAGCTGACCATTTCTTTTTATTATGCTTTGATTCTCGTTTAAGCTAATTATCAAAAGGCCATTTTCTGTTATACTTCAGTAGTACAAGAGAGACTAACCTGAAAGTCTGAATGTTGACATAGTCCTTCTCTCGCTTTGCCAGGAGGTGTTTGATGAGACCCTCCCGCTGCCCAGACTGGGTATTCGGTACAAAGAGTTTCCGCATGGTGTTGGTCACTTTGGGCTGCTCCTTGTTAGAAGCCTCTTTGTCACGTGGAAGCCTAGCAAATAAATGAGAAATTCAAAAGCGAAACTGCCTAAAATAGAAAAATCTTTTCCATGGGAAATGTTTTGACATAGGACTTACATTCTGTTCCCTGAAGGGGGTGGGGGTGGGGGTTCCCGATGAATCCCCACAGGCTGATTTTGTGAATTTGTTTTCTTGTCCAAATTCATAGATGAAAAATTATCCTCAAATCCAAGAAGCCCTGAAGGACACAGAATCCAGCATCAAAGGGTGGGGGCAGGAGGCAGGGGTACCAATAACATCCAACTTATCCAGGACAAATAAGGCTTCACTTTGGACAGTGGTTTTTATTCGATCACTACTTGCTCAATGGCAAATACCAAACAGAAAGGTAGTGATAACTTACATTGGGGGAAGAAGCACATCTGTCCCTGAAGCAGTGACTTATTAACTACAACAACAGTCACTTACATTAATTTGAACCTTAAATAATGAGCACTAACATTTATCGAAGACTTCGCACAATGCCTGGTTAACAGTAAGGGGTTATATCATTATCTCACTTAATTGTCACAAAGACTCCATGAGGTCAGTGCCATTAAAAATCTTCCCATGTTACAGAAAAAGAAATGGAAGCTCAGAGTCATTGAGTAACTTGACCAAGGTCCTGTAACTAGTAAGTTGTAGAATTTGGGATTCAAACCAAGGCCCTCTGGCCTTGGAGCCTGCATTTCTTTCAACCATACTGCTAAGCTGGCTCCTGGAGAGCTAACATGCCACAGAAAGGATCAGGAGTGCACAGTGGTCATGGACTCCATAAAACCACTCCATAGGAGATGCCTAACACTGCCATTAATCCACATTATATTACCTGTCCAGATAAAATCTACTGACTCTGCAATAATCAATGCAACTGAGGGGTTGTCTTTTCAGTACCTGAAAAAACAGGCTTGTCCTTAGTGTCTAATTTCTGGTACCAGCTGGATGAGTCCTTTTGTTCTGGAACAAGAAGTTGTGATTGCACTGGAGAGATAAGGGTCACGGTTAGGAACTGGGGAGCCCTTCATTGAGTGAAATTTACCATAACCAAAGCCATTCACTCAGCACTGCTCAAAACCAGGGGCCAGCAGCATTCCTGAATATAAAGGAAGAGACTAGGAAAATGAAGGCAGCCCTGGCCAGGTAACTCAGTTGGCTAGACTGCCATCGCAATGCACCAAGGTTGCAGTTTCAATCCCTGGTCAGGACACATACAAGAAGCAACCAATGAATGCATAAATAAGTGGAACAACATACCGATGTTTCTCTCCCTCTCAAATCAATCAATAGTAAAAACATTTTAAAAAAGAAAATGAAAATGGGGGCAGCTCAGGGATCATCTGGGGCACAACTCAGAATACAGTCTGCAATAAGCTGTCATGTCATGGCACTGAAGATTCTGGAAACTGGCTCAGTATCCTTCAAGCTGAATAGACTTGTTCCCTAACCCATCCCTGGGTTCATTCCCGATTTTGGAAAAATCAGCTCTCTAGGCTCACGGGGTAAGGCACTTTGCTTGTTGCTGCTTGCTTCTCTATTGGCATGTCAGAATTTCAATCCCATTCAAATAATAGAAAGAAAACTGCTGCGTCCTGTGTTACCTTCCTGAGCAGTATGGACCTGTGACAGGAACTTCAAACAGTGCTCCTCGTCAAAGATTTCAAAGTGGCGCTCTCTAGTCCAGTCTCCCTGAATGCGAATTTTGCAGCCACCTAAACAGAATTGAAATCCATACACATATAGATATAGAATACACTGTTGTATTGGGATCATATTCTCAGCTTACCCGTTTAATAGGAGAATGCCCAGATCACAAATATGCCAGATCTCTAATGCACGAAGTGTGTCTATAAGATCAAGGGATTCAATGTAATGGCGGTGGGGTCATGTGGGGTTGGGGGCAAAGCAGAGAGGGAAATCTAAGGGGCTGGTGAACTGTGTCAATGAGCAGCTCAATATAGTGATATGATCAGACTACAATCATAGTTTCCTATGTTCTGATACATCTCTCAGATGTTAATGCAAGGACCTCCAAATTCTAGCAAAAGATTAATTTTCCAACCACTCTCCTCTGATCTCCTAGCTGGAAATTCCTACCATTTCAAATCCAGTTCATATAGTAAGAATATCTGAAGTGTGAAGAAAATAAATGTTCATTGCAGCATTATTTACAATAGCCAAGTGCTGGAAACAGCCTAACTGCCCATCAGTAAAAGGTTGGATTATAAAACTGGCACGTGACCTGGCTGGTGTGGCTCACTGGATTGAGTCCTGGCCTGCAAAGCGAAGGGTTGCTGGTTCAATTCCCACTCAGGGAATATGCCTGGGTTGCAGGCCAAGTCCCCAGTAGGGGGTGCGTGAGAGGCAACCACAAATTGACGTTTCTCTCCCTCTCTGGCCCTCTAAAAATAAATAAATAAATAAATAAAAATATTAAAAAACAAACTGTGGTACATTTATACAATGGAATACTACACAGCAGAAAGAGAAGGAACTCCTACCCTTCAAGACAGCATGGATGGAACTGGAGAGCATTATGCTAAGTGAAATAAGGCAGGCCGTGAAAGACAAATACCATATGATCTCACCTGTAAGTGGAACCTAATCAACAAAACAAATAAGCAAGCAAGATATCACAAGAGACATGGAAATAAAGAACTGACAGTGACCAGAGGGGTGAGGGTAGGGGCATAACAGGGGGAAAGAAGGGGAGGGGGAAAGTCAAGGAACACATATAAAGGACCCATGACAGGGACAATGTGGGGGATTGAATACCAGAGGAGATAGGCAGGGCAGGGGAGAATAATGGGGGAAAATGGGGACAAAAGACATAGCATGGTCGTTCCTAGGTGCAGATTGTACTTAGGCAATCAAATTTACAAGCTAATTAAAAAGAAAAGAATGACAAGGTTAGTTTGAATTATTCTGAAAAGAAGCATCTATGCCTCATTACTAGTGAAATATGTATATCTTGAATAAACTTACAAAGACAATATAACGACCTATGTCCAAGAGTGGTCTGGTTCAAGCACAACCAATTGGAAAATACTATAATTACAAGCAAAGTTATCTAGGACTTTAGTTTCTTATGTATACAACCTACTATCTCCCTTTTTGTGATGCCCTATAGTTATCGTCTATATCAATCATCTGGATATGATGATCTAGGAAATCTATGTACGTTTACATTTTTATTTTAACTGATTTATCACATGTGTTGCTTTCTTATGCCCCTGGAAAGTATAAGCTCCTTGAGAGCAAAGGGCAGCACACACATACAGGTTGTCCAGCACAACACTGTTGATGGTCTCCAAGGATTGTCTATGACTGAGGGGCTTCTCAGAATTCAGAGCTTGCAAAGCTAACGTCAGGAAAGTCCCAGGCAAACAGAGAATGGCTGGTCACTTTGCCGGCATGTGGCATGATGACAGCCTTTGCAGACAGAAGACATTTAATAATGACTATTTAACTGGACTCCTTCACACTTGTAACTAACAGAGATGATAAAATGAAATGAAAATCCTAGTTTCTTATGGTGGAAACCCACTGCTGAACCTTTGATTCTCTTTTTTTCCCTTTGCATTTCCTTAAGTTTCTATCTCCATAGATTAAGTGATCAGAAAAGAGAGAAAAAATAGAGAAATAAATGGAAAAGAAGGCACCCAAATGGATCAAAAATAAGAAAAGAAATGACAATGTCACTGTAAGGAGGAAAAAAAAAAGAGGGCATAAGACTAAAGGCGGCAATTAAGAGCAACCTTAAGATACAGGGAAAAACTCCTTCAGGGCATGCGTAGACCTTTCTTTCTCAGATAATTTATTTTAAAAGCAGTAAAAAAATAAATAAAAAAAGAGAAGTTTCAATCTGATAGAAACTTAGAACAAGAACACATAGTCTCTCTCCCACAATCCTTGAAAGATATATTTTAGCACAGATAAAAAATAAATTAGCCCATTTAATGGACATAAGATTCCAGAAATTGCTTACAAAATAACACTAGATGTTCTCTCACTATGAGCAAGTGGACAAATTACCCCACTACCCTACCTTTTACCTGGCTCCCTTCCAAAACCCTTTGGATTCTTTGTGATTGGCAAATACTCCTAGAACCTCAACTTTTTTCAACATTCCCTGCAACTCTCAGTGGTCCCCAACTATGGCTGCATTAGAAGTACCAGAGGCACTCTTAGAAAATAGTGATACTTGGGCCCCACCCCAGGCCAATAAAACAGAATCTCTGGGGGTGAAGCCCAAACACTGGTAGTTCTTAAATTACTCCCTGAGTGACTCTATGTGCATCGAGATTGAAAATCAGAGTCACCTGCAAACTGGCGCCCCCCCCCCCCCCCCCCCCCCGAGAGCAGCACACCCGCTATAGCCCTCTGAAATGGAGACTCCCACACCCTTTGTGAATGCCATCTCTAGGCCATTCCTTCTCTTGCCTCAGGAAAAATCCCGTCCATCCTCTCTGAGGCTTACCCACTGGGCTATACCAGCTTCCTTCCTTCCTTACGCCATGAGATCATTTACTATCTTCCTGGAAACTTCTGAATCCAGCGTTCAATACCGGACTCATAAGACTTCCTCTCCACTCCAACTTCTGCGCTGATCTTGTGTCCCTTCAAAATTATCTCAGAAAACACAGGCAATCCCTTCAACTTCCTTATCCAATGGCCTTGCTGCTCTATCTCAGCCAACCACTCCCCCAGTCCCTACTGGGACTTCCTTAGTTACAGCCTGGACCTTTTCATCCTAGAAAAAACACCGCCTCATAAATCTCTAATTCAGATATGCTGCTCTGACCTTTTATGCCATCTAGCTTACTTGCTCATATAGGAATCTCCAGCTTATTGATCCCTCCACTTTCTCAGCACCCACTCACACACTCCCTTCTGCTTTCACTTCCCTTTTTACCAAACAGATGCCATCATTATGCTGTTCCAAAAGCCCAGAACTGCCTCACCATTCTGTTCTTCCACAGCACCTACCTGGCTAACCGCCAAACCCCAGAAATCCAACTACCCTTCCTCTCTTATATCTAAGCAACCAGGAGTAGCACACGCATGCACACACACATACACACCATTATAAATTGATTGCTAACCTCAACTGGGCGCTCTATGATAAGGAGCAAATCTAAGTTTCCATACTCAACTAGTGTCCTACTACTATCTAGAACAACTACTTTACATCTGTTCATTTATCCTCAACTTAGCATCCTCCTCTTTGCAAGCTCTCCCATTCCAAGCTGATTAGTTCACCTCCTACTTTGGAGAAAACAGAGGTGATCACATAGAAACCTACCTGTATTTGCACGCATCTTCTCCATTCCCTTCTGATACAAGGAAGAAAAGTACTGCTAGGAAAGGCAACCTTTCCTTTGAATTACAACCCCTCTGATTCTCACAGGAATCTCACACTCACAATCACCCCTAGATACCTGTACTCAATAGTTTTAACCTGTCCCTTTCATAGGCTACTTCCCATCAGCGTTAAATTAAATCATGTTTTCAATCCTCCATATTTAAAAAAAAAACAAAAATACTTCCCTGGACCCCACATTTCCCTCTGACTCTAGGCTGTATCTGTATTCCCCTCCACAGTCAAGCTCCTTCAAAAAAACCAAAGTTGCCACTTCTCATCTCCCATTTCTCTGTTTAATTTACTCCAATATGACTGGCTCCCACCATCCCTCCGAAATCGCTTTGTTAAGGTCACCAATAAACTCCACATTGCTCAGTCCTGATGAGCACTCTTCTGTCATCTTATCTGACCTACTAACAGAAATCAACAGTTGACCACTCCTTGAAATAACCTCTTCCAAAAGCTCTATGACACCACATTTATCCAGTTTCTCTCTCTCTCTCTGGTCACTAATTTTCAGTGCCCTTTGAGGTATCTCCATGTCTACTTAACTTTTAAAAAGTAGAGTTCCTTTGAGTGCAATCCTAAACCTTTTTTTTTTCACTCTGTAACAGCAGTGTCATTGGACTTACTGTGATGATGAGCATGTTCTATAACTGCACTCTCCAACATGGTAACCAATGACCACATGTGGCTAATGAGCACTTGAAATGTGACTAGTACAACTGAGAACTGCATTTCTAATTTTTTCTAATTAATTTAAATAGGCACATGTAACTAGTCACACTTGTATCCGATAGCACAGCTTTATATGCAATCACATCGTCTCTCTTGGCTTCAAATACCATCTATGTGCTAGTGACCCAGACCTTTCTTCTGCACTGTGGATGCATATGTATTTATACTAACAAACCCAGGGTCCCCCTCCTGCAACATCCTGTGTGTTCTGAAGTTTATGTATAAAGCCCAAGGATCAAGATAAAATTTGGTTTCAGTGCAAATACTACTAAATGGGCAGAAATAAAAAAGGATTTTATTCAAATGCTTACTTAACTATTTCCACTCTATGATCCAGTAACTTGAATTCTGGACAGAGCAACACGTGGTTAATTTCTATGTAGGAGAGGCCAACAAAACGAACGCCACAGGCTAGGTGTTTATAAAAGATAAGGCACAGTTCAGTTTAACTTTTCAGCTTTGGATGATATACCTCTTCCTGTACCAAGAACAGGATATTTCAGTATCTTCTTTCAGCAGCAATGTCAGTTACTGCTGAACTACCTTTGCTCAAATTTTGCTTTCTAAGTGTTCTTTTTGCCTTCTTTCTAAGCATGAGAAGACATAGATATTTAGTTATTTGCTCTCTTGGATACCTTCAGTAGAAGTAATGGAAGCCAGAAACTGAACTTACTTAGCCTTTCAGGACTAGCCCTTAAGACTTCCAAACTCCATGACCAAAGGATAATAAAACCCAAGGCAGAATAAAGCTCACCTAAACTGTTCTGTGCAAATTAATGGTACCAAGGACAGGGACTGTGTTTAAACAAACATGTATAATCCATAGCCCCAAGATAAGATCCAAGGCCCACTCATCCAAGGACTCAACCAAGATAAGGCAAGCAGTTTGATTCAGATTCATGTGGTCATGTACTCTTTCCCATGGCAACCGTACAGTTTCCATTTTCCCCTCCCCATAACAGACTACAATTAGATAAGCAAAGAACAGCTTGCACAGAAAGTCAATGATGATTTGCTTCAAACGGATACAAATGAAAGAATGAAAACAGTGAGAAAATGATGTTCTCTCTAATAAAGAGATCCTTTGAGGGGATGGAGCTTAAATAAAAGCCCCAAATTATTTTAAGGAAAAAAAAAGGTATGCCTGGTATAAGAGGGACTCTTCTAAAGTAATACAAAAAAATAAAGGAAAACATTATGATTTAACATGCAAAAATAACAAATGGGTAAGAAAAATCTTAAAACATAACAACCATATAAAAAAACAACAAAAAAACACTCATAATCCTTATATACTTTAAACATTTTCTGGCCCTTCCTACAATTATCAATTTCATACCAAAGATTTAACTGACAGCAACAATACCAATAGCTCAAAGACATTTCCAGCATTAGAAAAGTAGATCATAATTTCAAATTTTTAAAAGATTCTTGCCAGCTACCTGCTTTTTCTTAAGCTTAGCCTAAATGTTTTTGTGAAACAATGCTAATTTGCATGGCTGCCTAAAGAAAATGGAGAATATAGGATAAGGTGGCAAGATAAAAAATGCACCAAAGAGGTGTCTTAAATATAGTGGGTATTCAAGTAAATGTTTGTTGAATGAAAATAAACTCCATTCAGAAAGATACTCACTGTTTGAAGCTATATCAATCAAAAGATTTTCTTCTGCTTCTGAGGGAAAAGAAGAAAACACAGGCTCAGGGGAGAGAAAACCAGTCATTACAACTGAAAGAAGCCCAGTATATGCCTAACTAAATAACTGCTTCTCTCAATCACCACTCCTAGGTCTTAGAACACATTTTTTAAAAAATCCTTTGCTTTTTTTGTTTAACATTTAAAAATTATTTTAATAACACTAAGTATTAAAGATCATGAGCAATTCAACTAAAAGAAAAATGCACTGAACAAGTAACTGAATGGAGTGCCTCAAAGCAAATCAAGGAATTACAATAGCAGGGAGCATAACATGTTAATTCAAGTGAAGACATGTTTCAATCCCACCAACTATAACACACAAATTTCCTATAATCTGTGTCTTGAGATAATTCTTATAAGAAGCCAAGGAAGTGACCCAAACAGCCCAGAGGTGAATTACTTTCTTAACTCAGATCTAGTCTCTGAAAGTTTAACCCTGCCCCACATAGGAAGAAAGTATGCACAAAGTTCTTTACCTTCAGGCTATAACTAATACCTATAGGTCTTGCAAGGCCTCCCACACCCAACAGGTATAATAAACTGGGGCAAAGCACAGTCTCCAACTTCAGAATCCTCTTTCCCTGCCCTGTGGTTCTCCTGGACTTCCTTCCTTACCTTTAGTGTTTAGACCCAATCCATCTCTTCCTCTCTGACTTCCTTGAATTTGGCCAACAGCACTTGCCAGACCTTCCTGGCTAGTTGCACTCTGGGTACTGACTCCTTTAGATTAGTCTGGATCTACTATGGCCATATGGAGTAGTCTCAGCCTTTTCTAAGTGACTCACTAGATGTGTATTTGCGTATTTGGCCCCATCATTCAGGTACAACAGAAGCAACTGGTAAGGGCCTAAATTGTCTAATATTTAAAAAGTCTCAATCCCCTCACTAGCATGATGAAGCAAGGGACAACGGGGCACCAGAACACAGCTATTATATGTTTCCCATTGTTCTTCAGTAACTTTAATTCTTTAAAACCTGAGTATTTATAGACTTTTCAAAATGGAGGCACAGGTCAGGAAACAAAATATATGAAAACCTGAGGTAGCTGTTCCTTTTGTTATGGGGAACTACTGTTTGTGAGTACACACATTTTCCGAGATTCCAATCTCACAGTCTTCTGTGCATTTCTTATTAAAAACAATACTAAGAGAACGGGGTAAAATAATATCCAGAAGGTTCTGGCCGGTGTAACTCAGCGGATTGAGCATGGGCCAAAAGGTTGCCAGTTTGATTCCCAGTCAGGGCACATGCCTGGGTTGCAGGCCAGGTCCTCAGTGGGGGGGCATGCAAGAGGCAATCACACATGGATGTTTCTCTCCCTCTCTTTCTCCTTCCCTTCCCCTCTCTCTAAAAATAAATAAATAAAATCTTAAAAAAGAGAGAGCCTCTAGAAGTAGTATCAAAAGGTATAGAGTTAATAGCATATCAATGTAAAGTCGTGTTCTTTGGCTTTTCCCCTCTGTAAAGGGCTGGGTATGTAACAAAGGATGCTACACCCTGAAAAGTGAAGTGACTACAGCAACTTGCAAGGTACACAGGTGCCTTGTTCACTGTCTCTCTCACACAGGGCAAACTGAATGGCTAGGACTTCATTCTTCTATTCTATACAATGTGGATGCCATTCATTGCAGGTATTTTCAATTCTTACTACATGCTCTCTTAAAAAGTCATACCCACTTAGTGTTTCTACTTACAAGAATAAATCCTAAGGGAATAATATGTAGTATGGTTTATGTACAGAATTGATCACATTACTATTCATACTAGCAGAAAAAAACCCAAATGTCAAACACAGAGAAATAATTACATTATGGGCCATCCATAAAACAGAATACTATACAGCTATTAATGGCATGGAAAAGCACTCATCATATGATGGCTTGAAAAACAGACAAAAAACCATATGCAGTTTGAGTCCCACCCACTCTAAAAAGTTCTATGTGTAGGAAAAGGGAAAATGTTACGTGTTTATCTCTAAAGGATGGGAGTTTACTTTGCTTCATACTTTTCTGTTCTTTCCAAAGTTTTTATAGTACATACACAACTTTAGTGATAAAAAAAATGCAATGCAGTGTAAGAAAGAATCCTTGCAAGGTAGAATTCAAATTTCCCAAGGAGCTACAGCTGATACAGAATGCTTCTTTCTGATGAAGCCAACGCACCCACTGGAAACATAATGCATTTGTTCTCTAGTAATCGATTTCCTTTTGAGAGCAATGTGAGATGACAGAAGCAACACCTCCTACACAGTCCTCCCAACTTTTTGATTCTCATTGTAGCAGATGAAACAACAGATGTTCTGTTCTCCCTCTCTAAATTTGAGGGCAAAAGGCCAAATACATCCTCCCCTGAGTCGTTTTTCTTATGATTTACCACTGCCAAGGTTTGAGAATCAGCACAACTGAGTATATGGTATTATGATATTTCAAGGCATATTGCCAAATGTTTTAATTTCAGACAGTGAGGGGATAAAGTGCTGAATGTGTGTGAATCCAATCAGTATCAAAGTATCATTGATACTTTACAATGAGCAGTGTGTAAGTTAAACCCAAGAATGTCATTTAAATCCACATATAAGTCAGACAGCATAAAATATTACCTACATAGGTAACAGACTACATACATTTCTAACCCCCAGTCAGGGAATCAGTTGAGAATATATATATATATATATATATATATATATATATATATATTTGCAATATAAACCTTTAGCTCTCTTAGACAATGCATTTATGATCTTCTCAATGGTAGATTTATGCAAAGTGTGACATGTTTCATTTTACAGTGACAAATTTAAATATGTACGGTGTTATACAAGGCAATAATGACCATAGAAAAACATTATAAAACTAGCTAGGCAATTAAAGCTAGTACCTTGAACACATTTAAAGTGGCTATTTATAGGAATGATATCTTGAACAAGCTGTTCCTTCGCGTGCAACTGGATTATTAACCTAGGAAACAGAAGAATGCATCAACGAATAGCTACTGAAAAATCCGAACATTTAACAACAAAATACACTGCTGTGTTGTTACAAAAATCTAGTCTGTATTGATCAGGCTTCCTGTAGTTTGTACCCTGGATCTGAGCATCATGACAGCTAGATATTGCTCTAGGTCTAGAAAGATAGTAGTGGTGATCAACGTCTAAATACCCACACTGGTGCCCTACAGAACATAGAATAGTCTCTATCCTAAGAAGAACTTACAATCTTAGGAGCATGAATTACAGCACATTCACCTTCAGAGTATGCATACCAGAGTGAAGAATTAATAGCTGGGTGTGAACTCCATGAGGGCAGGGACTATGGCTATATTTTTACCACAGTATTTCTAGCACCTAGCACAGTGCCTAGCACCTAGCAATCACTTGAGTTCGTAGAACAAATCAATGAGAAATGTCCTAAATTAGCTTTCCAATATCTCCATGGCCCTGACCCAAAAAATGGTTCTAGCTCTTCAAACAATTCAGGTTCATGGAGGACTAAGAGGAGGTGCCCAGACAGGTGGATTGGTCCAAATAACCCCAGTGACCAACAAGGTAGAAGATATCATCAGACTGCCTCTACATCCCTTGTTTTTACTCTGCTTTTCCAACTTCATGCTGATAGTTCTAGGTAAATATGACTGAAAAACTTGGCCTCCAGCATAAAATGTGAGACATCTAAACTCCTATGTATTCCTGAAATATTAATTTTCATTTACTATTTATCTGTTGTAGCTCAGAATCAAGGTATAACCTAATGGTAAATGGCCATTCTGAATACACCCTGCCTCCCCCAAATCTAGCCCTCCTCAGGGGGTTCTTTTTGCCAGGAACATTCTTCTTACTGAGACCCAACTCAAATATCACCTCTTGTGTGACGCTCCCCCAATACCCTCAAGCAGAGCCAGAGGCCTCATCCCTTCCTTTGCTTGCCCCTGAAATAGAGCACTTACACACTCCATTATAGTTCTATTTATCTCCCAAATTAATGTGAGGTCCTTGAAAGCAAGGACCCTAGCATACTCACTTTTGCCTTCTGCCTAATACATAAATATTGGTTGCATAAAACAACTAGATTAAGCTATAAACAGAGATGAATTTCTAAATGAAACTGTTCAACTTCTGACATTAAAAATGGCATTGTCCCTGGCTGGCGTAGCTCAGTGGATTGAGCGTGGGCTGGGAACCAAAGTGTCCCAGGTTCGATTCCCAGCCAGGGTACATTCCTGGGTTGCAGGCCATAACCCCCAGCAAACGTACATTGATGTCTCTGTCTCTGTCTCTGTCTCTCTCCCCCCCTCCCTCCCTTCCCTCTCTAAAAAAATAAATAAATAAAATCTTTAAAAAAAGGCATTGTTTTGAAGGGGTTGATTTCTGTTGTGTTATCTTTTAGGGAACTTGTTTCAGTTTTATGAAGTTTTTCAAATGTGTTAACTTTTAAGGAGATAACCTAGGGAAAGAAATGGCTTAGACAGAACTAAGGGAAATAACCTAAGAAAAATAATGCTGTCTTTCTGCTCTGATCCTAATTTGCAGGGGTTTGTGTTTTATGGTGACTAGGGGAATATGGCATTCTTTCAATCTACAAAGTTCATGAGTTGAGCAAAGAGTCTTATAAGCCCAGATGGAGACCAGAAACTAGATAAAGGCTGAGAAATACCATATGATCTCACCTTTAACAGGAACATAATCAACAAAACAAACAAACAAGGAAAATAAAACCAAACACACTGAAATAGAGAACAGGCTGACAGCGACCAGAGGGGAGGGAATTTCAGGGGGAAAGGGGAAGGATTTGTAGGAACCGGTATAAAGGACACGTGGACAAAAACAAGGAGTGGGTGGAAACAGGAGGGAGGGGGGAGGGCTGGGGCGGTGGGATGGGAATAAAAGGCAGAAAACTGTACTTGAACAATTAAAATAAAATAAAAATTAAAAAACAAAGAAAAAGTTTAGCAAATGTCCCAATATATTGTTACTCTAATGTAAGGAAAACATTATTATTGGTACTGTTGTAATCTTTACCCATTTTAAATAAAAACAACCTAGTTCTAAATTTAAAGAAGTTTCAATCTGAAATACAGAACATTAACATGAAATAGGAGCAAACTAGAAAAACTAAATAAACAAATTTTATGAATAAAAAAAGGCTGACAAATAAGGGTCAAGGAAGAACTTATTTTCAGGAAAATGAACACATACCAATGTAATCTCAATGTAACTAGACTAGAAATGGTCTTAAACATTAGCAGTAAGGCTTCAACTGGAATGTGATGTTAAAAACCATCACACAACAGGCAACATGGATGGACTTGAAGGCATTATGCTAAGTAAAATTAATCAGACAGAGCAAGACAAATATTGTATGATCTCAACAAAAACAAACAAAAACTCATAGAGAGCACATTGGTGGTCTAGAGGCAGAGGAGCAGGAAACAATGGAAACAAGAATTTGGTAGCTGTCAAACAGAACAGAGTGACAAATTGTAAATGTGGATTTTTCAGCATTATCCCTAGGAAATACTTTGATTTGTTCAAGGAAAGTTAAACATGAAATAGCAGGTTGCATCATAACCTATATTCCTTGAAAAAAAATAAATATTAGTGTTTGTTTCCAAAAAAACGTATTTTTTAACTGCAATGTTAGTCTCTCGTGTACATTTCTCCATGGTTGACAGCAATAACTACAGAACTAGAGATCAAAATAGGCCAAAAGTAAAAAAGTTCTGGACACCCAATTCACAGAAGGAACCCAAAAGGTAAGAATCTGAGGGTTATAGATGGTATAATATCAGGTGTCTCTAATAAATTATTTCTAAAGAAACTTCTCAGACCATGTATTTCTGAGATATGTTACATGGGTTTAAATCTCGGCTGTTCTGCATCCCAAGTGTGAGCAAGTGACTTAACCTCTGTGCCCAATTTCTCCATCTGTAAAAGAAGGATGATGATGAAAATATTATTATTTCACAGTACTGCTCATATGAGGGTTAAATGAACTAATTCATGAAAATGCTTAGAAGAGTAGCTGGCACAGATCAAGCCATTAAGTGTTAGTTGTTGCTATACCCCCATAACTTACACAGATATGGACTGCAAGAGTTTGATTTTATGTGGGAAAGATACAAGTAGTCAAGAGAGCTACCACTGCCAAGTTTAAAAGTTCCTCTAGTACAAGAGCTCAGATAGAGTGAAACATTTATCTCAAGGCCAGCTGTTCACTCCCTTATTAGCTGAACAGAGTTCCAAAACTACGGAACCAAGGAACCAAGGGAGTAGATGGGGGCTGTGATGATCTCAACAATGTAACTATTTTATTTAATCCACATAATTTTGTTTTTCACAGGGGGGAAACCAAGACACAAACAATTTACTGATTTTCCCAAGGGCCACATCTCTCCACCCTTTTCTAGCCTTTGGAAGTGGGAGTGGTAATCCATGTTCCAATTCACTTTCCAATTCACTTTCATTCACTTAATGAAAGTTAAATTGACTTTCATTAAATTGGTCTTCAGAGTTTGAGGAAATCTGGGAAAAATAATAGGAATTTCTTACATCAATCTGACTGACCAAGTAGCACCTAGGGAAGAGCTACTTGATAGAACCAGCTGATGTCCAGTTAGGCTGGCAGCAAGAGTGTCAGAAAAGGGCAAGATAGGTTAGTGGGAATTTCTTCTGTAAAATTAGACATCATAGATACAGGTTGAGTCTGGACCATCTAAAAGCAAGGACTGAGAAAAACTGTTTTTAGGTAGAACGTAATGTTAGGTGATGGCAGGATTTAAGTGATCGCCAATTTTTAAACTCTAATGTCAAGAAACCTGTGAACAATCAGGGGAGGTAGCCTGATCACACAGGGGTAGATAGGGGCCTATTAAATGTAACTGTCACCATAGATACCTTTAAAATGAGGCATTAGTGGCAAGGGAGTGAAATCAGCAGCTACACTGATAACTTATCAAAAGAATCTTTTGATCCATCGGTCACCAGTATTTACTGAGCTCCTATGTGTTAGGCAGAGTGAAAGGTAACACAAAGATAAAATGCCAAATGTCATATATATTTCTGCACATTTCATGACTTTTTCTAACAGTCAAGTCAATAAATGAGGCAGTTACTGGGATACACTAAACCATTACTGAATTAATGAATATGCTTTCTAGCAAGTGGACTAAAGGGGTGGGGAGACTAGAGCAACAAGTTGAATGGGGTTAAGAAAAGGCATTTCTGTTAAGGTTAACAATGAAGTGATTCTATAGCACTTTTACTTTTTCTAAACCACTTTCACATTTATTATTTTCTCAGTTGCAACCGCAAAGGCTACAAGGTAAGCAGTTAATGTTTTTATTTAACTGATGAGGACACTAAGGCCCAGAGAGCTTTACTGACTTGCCCAAGGTTACACAACACGTCAGTTGCAGGGGCAGGAACTAAGAACCCAGGCTTCCTGCTTCCCCACCCATTGGGTCCTTCCACTGGGCCACACTGTCAGGAGCAATCCAGCGGCTTGTAAGTTGAGGACAAAGCCCGTGGTTAGAGTACTCGCACTTCACACCTGGCCTGAACCTGTTGTCCAAGCGGCATCAGTGTGATGAGGGTGGGTGGCTCTTCATGGTTTGGGACTGGGAGGTAATGGCAGGCTCCCCTCTGCGAGAATCAGGCAGTTACTTACTCATATTGCCCGTTCCTCTGGGCTAGGGTCAGGACGCACGGCTCCTGGAGTGGACCTCTCATCTCTATACCCTCGACAGTATGTGCACATTAGTCAAGGGTCTGCACTAGAAGTGCTGCCAGAGAAGGGTGGCGAGGTGCGGAGTTGGGGGAGGCTGCCGCCCCTTTGCCTGCCCTCCCCTGTGCCGGAGGCATTGCCTCCAGCGCCGACCCCCTCCCTGGCTAGGTTCGGCCTCCGGGCTTAACCGTTCCGCTCCCCACCTCAGCAGGGTTCCGCAGTCCCCTCACCCCGACCTCCCACCCCAGCCCTCCGCGGCCTCCCCTCCCCCTTCTCTCTGGCGGATACTGCGAGGGGCTGGGCTCCGGCTGGGAGCAGCGGCTCCATCCAGGCGGCCTCCGGTCTCAGTGGGGCTGCAAACTGCCGAGGGATCCAACGACACTGCCTCCCGTGTCTTCCTACCCACGCGCCTCGCCTGCGCGTCGTTTTAAGAAAATCTCCGCCGCGCGCCGGGAGCCGAAAGCCTGACCCGAGAGAGAGCGGCACCTCGCGCCCCCACCGATTTTCCAGGCCGCCGCAGCGTCCGCCCCCTGCGGCCAATATGAGGAACTGCAGCAAGAGACCCGACGGACCGGGGGCGTCTCCACGGACCGGGGGCGTCTCCACCACGTCCAGCAACGAATACGTTTTAAATGCTGCCCATGAGTGACATCAGAATTGTTCTTGGGACTTTGAAGATTGCTATGGAAACAAAGCATAGTCATACCTATGAGGGAACTCAAAGGTGTTGAGTCAACAGAACCACCATCATCCATTCAAAATATCGTTATTACGGTTATAACACACCGTGTTGGTTATCCTGTCTCTCCAATGTCCCTTCCTCCCCCTCCTCTTATTCCTTCCACCCTCAAAATCCGAAAAATGCCCAAAGCTCAGATCTTCGTGACCCCTATAGGTCACCTCTATACAGGCAATGACCAATTATATGTCTCTGACCTTGACCCCCTGCCTAATATACCCCATTGTTATCACAACACTGAATAACAAAACTGACTCATCATAGTTTGTCACAGTCATGTAGGCTTGAAACTTTAAAGCCATATGCTTTCTTCTCTCCTCATTTCTCTGTATCTAATCAACCAATAAACCTTGTTAATATTTTCTTTGGAATTACCTTTAGATTCCGTGTTTTCTCTCTATTCACACCACCATCACTTTATCGTAAGCCTTTGTAATAGATGTCTCCATTGACCATTTTACTCTGTTGACAGTTGTAAGGATACTATTCCCAGAGGAATGCTTCAATTATTACTAATTTGCTCAAGAATCTACAATGGACTATATATCAAGACTGATTTTAGCCCTGGCTGGTGTGGCTCAGTGGATTGAGCACTGGCCTACAAACAGAAAGGTTGCTGGTTGGATTCCCAGTCAGGGCACATGCCTGGGTTGCAGGCCAGGTCTCCAGTACTGGGAAGGTGAGAGGCAACCACACATTGATGTTTCTATCCCTCTCTCCTTTCCTTCCCCTCTCTAAAAATAAATAAATGAAATATTTTTTTAAAAAGACTGATTTTAAACCTATAGTAATGTAGACAGTGTGATATAGAAGTAGGTAGACCAATGGAACAGAATACAGAGCCTCAATACAGATCATACATATATGGACAGTTGATATGCAGCATGTACATTTGAAATCAGTGGGGAAAATGGATTATTTACTAAATTGTGAAGGGACTGTTGATCATCCTCATGGAAAATTATAAAATTAGATCCCTACCTCACACAATAGAGGGGGAATTCAATTCCAGGTAGATTAAAGATCTAAATGTGAAAAAGCAGATCTTTAAAACTTTCAGAAGAAAATAGGAGAACAGCTATATGACCTTGGAATAGGGAATGAGAATGATTAGTTAAGATACTAAAAAGCACAGCCCTGGCTGGCATGGCTCAGTTGGTTGAACTTTGGCCCGTGAACAGAAAGGTCACAGATTAATTCCTGGTCAGGGCACATGCCTCTGGTTGTGGGTTCTGTCCCCCATCAGGATACATGCAAGAGGCAACCAATTGATGTTTCTCCATCACATTGATGTTTCTTTCCCTCTCTATCTCCCTTCTCCTCTCTCTCAAAAAAATAAATATTTTAAAAGATGTTTAAAAAGCACAAACAATAAGGAAATTGATTGACATATTTAACTATATTACACTCCAAAATGGATGCACTCTAGGATAACATAAATAAGTTAAAAGACATGCCGCATACTGGGAGAAGATATTCACACTACATATAACCCACAAAGGATAACCTGGGAGGTTCTACACTTCCAGCTGTTATCACCTTTCTGACTTTGTCTTCTACCATTCTTTCCAACTCACTCTGCTTAGTCACATACCTTCTTGTTATTCCTAGGACTTGCCAGACACACCCTTGCCTTAGGGACTTTGCATTTGCTCTTTACCCTACCTGCACTATCACTTCCTTCAGGTCTTCACTGAAATATCACTTTCTCAGTGAGGCTTTCTTAAACAACTTTATTTAAAATTGTAGTTCAACAATCTCCTTTCCCAATACTGTATACACATGCTCCTTATCCCTCTTCCCCGTTTATTTTTCTCCAGAGAATTTTTCACTATTCATTATTCTATCTATTTTACTTATTAATTTTGTTTACTATTTACCTCCCTCCACTAGAATGTAAGTTCCACAAGGGCAGAGATTTTTGTGTGTTTTGTTCTTTGCTTTATTCCCAGTGCCTAGAACTATTTCTATAACAAAGTAGATGCTAGAAAAATATAGATTAAATAAATGAATGAATTAGTATCCAGAATATATAAGAACCCCTATAAATCAATGACAAAAAAAGAAAACTAGTAGAAAAATTTACAAAATTCATGAATAAGAAACTCAGAGTCAAGGAAACCCAAATGGCCAATAAACACACAAAAGGATACTTCACTTCATTACTCTTTAGGGAACATGAAAATTAAAACTATGAGCTACCATTTCACAACCATTGGTTTCGCAAAAATTAAAATTGAGACAACACCAAGTGTTGTTAAGGATGTAGAACAAATAGAACTCTGGTCACTGAAAGGAGTATAGTTGGTAGAACTGCTATAAAAAAGAATTTGACATCATATAATACAATTGTATGTAATACACTTCAACCCAGAAACTCAATTTTTAGTTATAGATCCAGGCAAAATTCTATACTTTGTGCACAAGGAGACATGTAAAAGAATGCTCATTGCAGCATTATTTGCAATCTCAGAAAAAAATGGAAGCAAATTAAATGTCCATCAGAAGGTGAATGTATAAATAAATCATAGTAATCATGAAGTTCATTACTATTTTGAAATTACAATAAATAAATCAAACTATATGTATTAACAGAGTTAGATCTCAAAAATACAATTCTGAGCATAAACAGAAAATTGCAAACATGTATGATATACCATTTATATAAAGTCTGAAAATACTGTATGTTGCTTATGGCTATAAGATATAAGAGTATAAGTATATAAAACATGAAAGGGCATAGTCATTACCAAATATGAAAGAGGTAGAATACTAAGACTGGAGAAGAGCATACAGGGAATATCAACTATATCTATAATATTCATTTTTTAAACACAATCTGAAAGTTGCTGTTGCAAGATTTGATAGATTTGGGTGGTTGTTACATATATTGATTTTGTATGTCATGTCCTTTCCTGTATTTTAAATTATTTGCATCAATGAACATGAAAAAACAGAAATAACATGTAGGGGAGGGTTAGAAATGACAAAAGCTGAAAGCAGGACAAGGAAAATGAGGATTGAGAGACTTTCTTAAGATGTGTCATGGAGTTCACTGGAGACCACAAAATAAGTGGCTTCAATAAGTGGTGAGGGTAGAAACAAGGTGACAGAGAATTGAGAAGGGACTGGATCATGAGGAAATGGAGGTGAGAGACCCCCTATTGAAGAAGTTTGGAAATAAAAAGGAGTGAAATAAAATTTTAATTAAATTAGTTAGAAGGGCCAAACAGAAATAGTTGGCAAAACCTGAAGTCACTTTATTAATTTTTTAATCTTCCCCTGAGGATATGCTTATTGATTTTCAGAGAGAGAAGAACAGGGTGGGGTGTTGAGAAAGAAACATTGATGTGAGAGAGGAACATCGATCAGTTGCCTTCCATACACACCCTGAGCAGGATCCAACCCACAACCTTTTTTATGTACAGAAACGGCAATTCAACCAACTGGACTACCTGGCCAAGGTGCCTAAAGCCACTTTAAAACAAAGAGGAAGGTGCCAGTGAAGAGGTAGACATTTAGGATACTAGAAGAGGAAAGCAGAAAGGTAGCAACAAAACCCCCTCAGTGATTAGGAAGAACAAGGATCCAAGGTGGAGATGGAGGTATCAATCTTAAGAGGATACTTCCTCCTCCAAATCTATAGTATCCCCAGCACCTAAACAGTGCCCTGCATATAGTAGGGTACTCAAATATATGTTGTAAATAATAAGAGGTTGTGAAGAAATGGAGGTGAGGACACTACAAACTGTGTTCTCCCACAGGAGAAATGATGATTTTTTTCAGAAAAAAGTAGAAACTGGATGTTGTAATAACAATAATCCCTAATCCTGGTGACTAACATTGAACAGTCATGTGACAGACACTCTCCTAATGGTTTTACATACATACTTCTATTTAATTCTTACTAAATCTCTGTAAAGTGGTAATACTGTTTCCATTTTAAAGATGAGAAAACTGAGACTCAGAGAGTTTTAGCAATTTGCACATTAACTAGTAATTGGCAGAACTGAGATTCAAACTGGTGTTTGTCTGAATCCAAATCCTGAGTTTTTTAACCAGCATATTTTGCTGTTCATTCAGTATTAATAGTGCTAAGTGTTTATTTTATTTATTAATTTATTTTGAAATATTTTATTTATTTTTAGAGAGAGGAGAAGGGAAGGAGAAAGAGAGGGAGAGAAACATCAATGTGAGAGAGAAACATTGATTGGTTGCCTCTCATATGTGCCCCACCAGGTAGAGAACTCGCAACCCCGGCAATGTGCCCTTACCAGGAGTTGAAACAGCGACCCTTCGCTTTTTGGGACAACGCCCAACCAACTGACCCACACTGGTCAGGGCAGTAAGTGTTTATTTAGAACTTTGGATGTGTCAGATACTATGGTACCTCCTGTACCTGAATTATCACATTTAATCTGATGAATTTGAAGTTGCGAGTAGAGGAGGGTTTGAGAACTTCAATAGGTGTAGAAGGAGGGAAGAAACTGATGGAGAGTGATAGTGAATGCAGAACAGTTAATAAAGGGTTTTAGAGCAACAGAGATAGCCCAATGGGTGGCAGATGGCATGAAATTCTATAGTGATCCAAATAAGCATGTGTCTGGAGGTTTCCTTGGCAATGTTTGGCAGATGGAAAGCAGGAGTAGAGAAAATATACCAAGATGATGCACTAGGCCCTGGGTGGTGTGGCTCAGTGGATTGAGTGTTGGCCTGCGAACCAAAAGGTCGCTGGTTCGATTCCTAGTCAGGTCACATACCTGGGTTGCCGGGCCAGGTCCCCAGTGGGATACACAAGAGGCAACTATACATTGATGTTTCTCTCCCTCTCTAAAAACAAATAAATAAAATCTTTTTTAAAAAGGAAGGCGCATTAGGCTTGGGGATTCGTATAGCAGGCACAGTGGTGTTTAGAGTGCACTGAATTAGCTGGCCCTGGAGTCAAAGTTGGGTGAAGATATGAATCCCCTCAGCCTAGGGCTAGCAGAGGGGACAAAAGCAAACTTGACAAAATCATTTCCCTAGCCCTGATCCTGTGGCAAATTGTTACATTTCCATTGGGGCAATACTTTTGGGTGCTTTACTTACTAATGTGCTTCTGTATGTGTGAAGTTGTTTTTGTAAGTTGGCTAAATCATTTTTTATTCATAGCCACCTTCTGACTTACTTGTGGTTGTTGCTAATGATACCACTGTTTTAACTAGTTATCCAAGTTTGGTTTATCTATGAACTCTGCTTCACCTTCACCTTTGATATCCCATAACTTAAATTTTGCCAATTCTAGTGTAAATTCCTTGATGTATACAAGGAAGGAGGTAGAAAAAAACATAATTATCTTCTGGAGGGTGGGCCTCTTGTAGTACAGGCTTCCCCTGCTAGGTGAATGTTCTAGGAACCCATCTGTATCAGTGTACCAGCTGGCAGCATTGTGAGAGGCTGTTTTTGGCTTCAAAGAAATTTTTTCTTTGAAGACTCTTTCAATGTGTTTGCCCATTTCATGATGGGTGATTTATGAGTACACCTGCGCACACCACAGATGTACATTTTTGGTGTATTTTCATGTACCTTCTTGGTATATTTTCTCTACTCTTGTTTTTCATCTGCCAAGTGAGTGTTCAGCAGTTTTTAATGAAAAATGGCATAACTCTGATATCCCAAGTTTCCTATTCACCTGATCTCATCACTAGTGACTTTTCTTGTTTCCCTGGGTGAAAAAAGTCCTCAAAGGGAAAAGTTTTGCTGATGTAGAATGAGGTGAAACAAAAAAACAGTAGAAGTACTAAAAGGCATCAACATCAATGAGTTCAAAAACTTTTGAGTAGTGGAAAAAACATCTCTATAGGTGTATTGCTTTAAATGGAGAGTACTTTGAAGGTGACTGAAGTTTAAACATGTAAGAATAAATACACAACTTTTAATAAATACATTTTGGGTTTTTTGGGTTCCCCCTTGTAGCTCTGACCATTCTTATCTATCAGATGGCATTTTGTCTTAACCAAATAAAGGTCTTGTGCCTTGTATTTACATGCAAGAGTCATCCAATACACAGAGTAGATGGTCATTAAACAAAACACAAATAAATAAAACTCTAGTTTCAAGAAAACACAAGGCTGCCCTGGCTGGTGTCACCCAGTGGATTGAGTGCTGGCCTGTGAACCAGAGTTTTGCTGGTTGAATTCCCAGTCAGGACACATGCCTGGATTGCAGGCCAGGTCCCTAGTAGGGGGTGCATGAAAATCAATCACACATTGATGTTTCTCTTCTTCTCTTTCTCCTTCCTTTCCCCTCTCTCTAAAAATAAATAAATAAAATGTTTTTAAAAAGTATACTCTGGTTTCTCTTCAGATCATATAAATCTTTTGCCTTAAAAAAAAAGTAAAAAATAGTACTTCCGGCCAAGATGGAGACATAGATAGATACACTGTGCCTCCTCGCACAACCAAAAAAAGGACAAAAACAAATTAAAAAAAAAAAACAACCAGAACTGACAGAAAATTGAACTCTACAGAAGTTCGACAACTGAGGAATTAAAGAAGAAAGATCCATCCAGACCGGTAGGAGAGGTGGAGATGGGCAGCTGGGCTGAGAGGACTCTTGGCAAGGTGCTGGCTGGCAGACCCGGGAAGGCAGCAGATTGCAGAACAGGTGGTCCCACATTTACATGCAGATAAACTGGGAGGAACAACTGGGGAGCAAGAGAGACCACACACCCCAGGGTTCCAGTATGGGGAAATAAAGCCTTAAACCTCTGACTGAAAACACCTGTGGGAGTTGAGGCCCCAGCAGGAGAAACTCCCAGCCCCACAGGAGAGTTCATTAAAAAGACCCGCCCACCCAGGAATCATCACCAGAGGGGCCCAATTTGCTTGTGGGAAGCAGGGGAAGTGACTGAAAACAGGAAGAGAGTGGAGCAAGCGGCATTATTCTCTCTTGAACCCCTCCCCCACAAACAGTGTCACCAATGCAGCCACAAGGGTTGCCCCACCCTGGTGAACACCGAAGGCTCTGACCCTTACTACATCACAGGTGCGCCCAAACAAAAAAAAAAAAAATGGCCCAAATGAAAGAACAGATCAAAGCTCCAGAAAAAATACAACTAAGCAACAAAGAGATAGCCCACCTATCAGATGCACAGTTCAAAACATTAGTAATCAGGATGTTCACAGAACTGGTTGAACGTGGTCACAAATTAGATGAAAAAATGAAGCCTATGCTAAGTGAAGCAAAGGAAAAGGTACAGGGAAGCAACAGTGACAGGAAGGGAACCAGGACTCAAATCAATGGTGCAGACCAGAAGGAAGAAACATTCAACCACAACAGAATGAAGAAATAAGAATTCAAAAAATGAGGAGAAGCTTAGGAACCTCCAGGACATCTTTAAACATCCCAACATCCAAGTCATAGGGGTGCAAGAAAGAAAAGAGGAAGAGCAAGAAATTGAAAACTTACTTGAAAACATCATGAAGAAGAGCTCCCCCAATCTGACAAAGGAAATAGACTTCCAGGAAGTCCGGGAAACTCAGAGAGTTCCAAAGAAGTTGGACCCAAGGAGGAATACACCAAGGCACATCATAATTACATTACCCAAGATTAAAATGAAGGAGAGAATCCTAGAATCAGCAAGAGAAAAGCAGACAGTTACCTAAAAAGACTGTCAGCTTTTTTTCTCAAAGGAAACTTTGCAGGCAAGAAGGGTCTGGAAAGAAGTATTTGAAGTCATGAAAGGCAAGGACTTACATTGAAGATTACTCTATCCAGCAAAGCTCTCATTTAGAATGGAAGGGCAGATAAGGTGTTTCTCAGATAAGGTCGACTTAAAAGAGTTCATCATCACCAAGCCCTTATTATATGAAATGTTAAAGGGACTTATCTAAGAAAAATAAGATAAAAATATGGACAGTAAAATGACAAGAAACTCACAGTTATTAACACCTGAACATAAAACAAAACAAACTAAGCAAACAACTAGAACAGAAACGCAATCATAGAAATTGGAGATCGCATGGAGGGTAATCAGCAGGGAGTGGGAGGGGTAGAGAGGGGGAAAGGTACAGAGAATAAGTAGCATAGATGGTAGGTAGAAGATAGACAGGGGGAGGTTAAGAATAGTATAGGAAATGTAGAAGCCAAAGATCGTATATGTACGATCCATGGACATGAACGAAAGCGGGGGCGATGTGGGTGGGAGGGTGTGTGCCGGGCAGACGGGAATAAAGAGGAGAAATGGAACAACTGTAATAGCATAATCAATAAAACATGTTTTTAAAAAAGTAAAAAAATAAAAATTTATAAAAAACCCACAAGGCTCACCACCTTCTCCATCACCACACACACACACACACACACACACACACACACACACACTTAAATAGGTGTTCAGTGCCTTTCTTTTATCCATTAAACAACTATAACTAAGTGCTTAGCATTTATGGGCTTTTTAGAGGCAAAATTTAAAAAATTGAGATATTACCTCTGGCTGGTGTGGCTCAGTGGTTGAATGCCGGCCTGTGGACCAAAGGGTCACTGGTTCAATTCCTTGTTAGGGGATATGCCTTGGTTGCCAGCTGAGTATCCAGTTGGGGGGCTGCAAGAGGCAACCACAGACTGATGTTTCTCTCCCTCTCTTTCTCCCTCCCTTTCCCTATCTCTAAAAATAAATAAATAAAGTCTTTTAAAAATTGAGATCTTAAAAAGAGACTATAAAGTATTAAAAGAAAATGGAAAACCCAAAAATAATGATTTAATTAAATGGTTATAAAATATAACATTGTACCAAGTCCATTAATTATTAATTTTGTATTTATTAAAAAATCTATTCTTTGAAAACAATTTTTAGGTTGGATTGTTTCACTCTCTAAGAATTTCCAAGTACACATAATGATTATAGAGAAATCAGTCAGTATCCATTAAATCAGTTATGCACAAATAATTTCAAGGGCAAATTTTTAAAAGTCCTTTAAAATTTTATAGCAAAATATAAATATTTTTCATGCAGTATTTAAATGCATTTTAATATGTTTAATGTAATGTTGGCTGAAGCTTTCACAAATAAGAGAGCTTGGGGCCTGCAAGGGCAAAAACAGGCCTGCCTAACACAGACGAGATTGGGGAGAAAGATTTCGCATAGGTGAGTCAGCAGCCAGAGGCTGGAAGGCAGGCCAGGCAGAGGCATAAATGATTCATTGATTTTTAAATCACCACTAGTTGAAAAGGCTTGCTTTTCATATGCACAAGTCCAATATAGATATTTCTTCCCATACAGAGAATCATAAAGAAGAGCTCATTTATACTTACATATTTCCATTTATGTTTTTTATTCCTATAGAATTTGGGGTAAGAAAGGCTCATTAAATGGTGACAGGCACCCTCCTCCTGCTATTGCATTTCTGTCCTGGCTAGTTCCTTAATTCCTTTTGTCCTATGTCATTCTCCTAGGCTAGGCTCTGCTATCTGCTTGGCGAATCCCATAGCCAGGTCTGTCATTATCCAGGCCTACTTTCCTCCTTGCCTCAGAAATTGGAGATAGGAACGGAAAGACTACAGGGTTAGGCTGGCATCTAATGCTCCAAGAAGTCTGTCCTGAACAAACTATTTTACAGTTGCCTCCCAAGACCACTCTTCACAAATCTTATGCTCTAACATTTATTTCCCTTATGAATTGAACATGTATAGTGGTTAGTGGCAATCAGATGTGTTTGCTCATGACTAAGATACTTGGCTGACCATGCAGCTGAGTAGTACTAACTTGCTATGTTGGTCTTGACCTTTATAAATTGCTATTTAAAAAGAACCTGGTCATAAATTGTTTAATATCTATGTGCAAAGAATGAAGGAAATGTTGATTTTGAAGTATAGGCCATAAAGTAATAAAAATTCTACAAATTCTCAAGATGCTACTCACCAGACCCATAAGCTGCCTTTATCTGATCAAAATTCTTACATAGCACATGAAGATTCCTCTAGGAATTTGAAAACCCTAAAATAGAAAATAGACTTATAGCTAAATTCAATTCAGTTTTTCACTTATTGGGAATGAAAATTATCTACATCTGCCAAGTAAAACCATATCTTTAATCTCATCAATTAGAAACACAGAAATTATTAAAGTAAGCAAGCTTATATTATTTAAAGCACAAAATTCAAAAATTACAATCAGGTCTTGAAAATAGCTTTTGCCTATTTGTGACATTTAATCTCCAGTGTGATGGATCCAGTGGGAAAATCCATGAAGATTAGCTGAGCCCCCTTATAGCTTCCACACTGTGACCCTTATCAAGGTAGGCAGTGACACATGAGGCTAGCTCACCCCCATTGTAGGTGCCAGAAAGGAAAGGCAGAACACTCTTGATTTTAGGTTGTTTTCTGACTCCGTCCAGACCAGAGTGTAAAACAGAAAAATCTAGGGAAGAATACTTGCTGGGCAAAATGTGTTAGGTTATTCATCCCATCCCTCCACCCTAATAGGTAAGAACCTCTCAACTGAGAAGAAGGAGGAAAGTAGAAAGAGAGATCTTAGAAGCTGGGGTCTTGTGGTCATGATGAGGTGAAGCAGCATTGGGTGGCAGTAAGGACCATGCCAGTAGAATCCTGATGAGGAGTTGGCCACTTTAATGGATGGCAGCATGGAGAGATGACAGGGTGGCTACATCTCAGGGAAGGCCAGTGCAGAATATATTAAGAGCCCAAGAAGTGGACACCAGCTTTCCACTACTGCTATTTTAATCTTACTTAAATGCTGGAGTTCAAAATCAGTACAAGGGTGATGAAGAAGGGAGAGGGTGACCCTAAATTTGGTTAAGTTTAATCATGAAATCACACACACACACAAGCAAACAACATTGTGTGGATGAATCTAGATTGTTTTCTGCTCTCTGGAAGAATGGTGAAATTAAACCCAGATATAGGCAATGTAATCTTCAGAACCTTATCTGTCTTGTTAGGATGGCTGTATCCCTGAGCACCTAGCAGAGTAATTATTCAATAGGTATCTGTGGAATTTGTAACTATTCCTTAGAGAAAATAATGTACAATTTAGAATTTTCCTAAGGGTGTTAAGCACCACAACAATTGGGAGATGCTGTTGTAATGAATTTGATTGGTATTTAATTTCTTGATCACATGCTACTTATTCATACTTCCATCTTGGTAATGGTGTCTTTTCTTCCAACCTCCTCTGCAACTGTACCCACTGGAATTCCCTCTATTGTTCAATGCTCACCTCAAATAGTCCTTCCTCTGTGAACCTTTTGTCCCATCAACTAGCAGCAGGAAAAGAAGGCCCCCTCTTCTGAACAACAGAGTTCTATGTACCTCTTGTGGAACTTCTTGGAATTTCTTAAGGTTGGTTTGTTTTATTATTGTATTGTTACAGAATGCATGAGCACATGATAGCTCTGATCATTATACTCTTCACTTCCACACAATCTCCTTAGGGTTTTATAATTATACTTTTAAAATTAAAGCATTTATCTATATTTTCCTATAGTATGGATTTTCCTTCTTTCAATATGCATATTATATACATACCATATATGTATATGTGTATATTATATATGTGTATTATATTATACACACATATAAACAAATGATTTTATGTAAACAAATGATTATAAAGTGAATGCCCATGTAACTTTCACCCAAGTCAAGAAATGGAACATTGTTAGCATTTTGGAAATCTCCCTCTCACATGCCTCTCTCTCTGGCCACATCTTCTTCCCCTGCCCAGAATTAAACCATGGCTGGTATTGAGCCAGCATACTCTGATGAGGTATAAAACTACTGTTTGTTTGGATTGGTCAAGATTCAAGTCATACTGCTTGTGAAAATTAATCACTATCTTGACTTCTGTGATAATCATTTAATTTCTTTTCTTTATAGTTTTATCACTTGTGAATGCAAACATACTCTTACCTGTTCTTGAGCTTTATATGAATGGCACCATGCAGTATGCACTCTTTTTTAAACATTTTATTTATTTACTTTTAGAGAGAGGGGAAGGGAGGGAGAAAGAGAGAGAAACATCAATGTGTGGTTGCCTCTCACGTGGCCACCAGTGGGGACCTGGCCTGCAACCCAGGCATGTGCCCTGACTGGGAATAGAACTGGTGACCCTTTGGTTAACAGCCTGCACTCAATCCACTGAGCTACACCAGTCAGGGCAGTATGCCCTCTTTTATATCTCACTTATTTCACTCAATATTATTATGTCATGCATGTAATTGGATATTGCTACTATTTTAATCTATGTGTATTATTTCATCATATGAATATATCATAGTTCATTCATTCTCCCATTGATGGACATTTGGGTGGCTTCCTGTATTTGGATATTACAAACAAAACCTGCTATGAACATACTTGCGCATACTTTTGGTGCACGTATGAATTATTTTCTCTAGGGTATATTATCCTAGTGGAATTACTGAGTCAAAGATGTTGCATATTGGGCTATCCAAAAGCAAAAGCTGAGGTGGAGTGTTGAGTACAATATGCTTTTTAGGGACCAGAACCAATAAATGTAAGGCAGAGGAAGTACAATTGTGCAGAGGGAGAGGATGAACTGTGACACAAATCTGACAAAACTTGGGTAAACTTGACATGAAGCTGGAACAAGTAGTGCTCACCAGTGTATTCTGCATCAGGCCTTGCTCATTTCCACTCCTACTTTGCTCATTCACCTTAGGAACAGATGACCTTGGGCAAAGAAACTCTCTGCACCTCAATGAGCTGGCAGCTGGTGGCTATCTATTGCTGGTATTCCTCATACCTGTGAAGGATGGTCTTTCTTGAAGGAGAATATGGGTGGTACATCTCTGTTTCCCTACCACAATAGTATACAGATATATTTGACTCTAGTAAATAATGCCTAACTGGTTTTAAAAGAGGTTGTGCAATTTACATTTTCACATGTATTGTACAGGAGTTCCCATTTCTTCCCATCCTTACCAACTGTTGGTACTGGTAATCTTTTTAAAATATTGGCCATTCTAGTGGATGTGTAGGAGTATGTCACTGAGATTTTATTTTATGATTATTTTTAATCCTCACCTGAGGATATGTTTATTGATTTGACAGAGACACAGAGAGAGAGTCAAAGATAGATAGATAGATAGATAGATAAATAGATACGTGAGAAACATCGATAGGTTGCCTCCTGTATGAGTCCTGACCAGGGATTGAACCTGCAACCTAGGTATGTGCTTACTGGGACTCTACGAATGGATCCTGCAAACTTTTGGGGTGTGGAACAACACTCCAACCAACTAAGCCACCAGGCCAGGGCACATTGTGGTTTTAATTTGCAGTTCCCTGATGACTATAAAGGCTAAACACCTTCTGACTGTTGCTTTATGTCTTTTATTTTTCAAGTTGTGTAGGGGTCAGCAAACACACCTTGATGCCCATTTTTATATGTCCCTCAACGTAAGAATTGTTCTTATATGAGGTCTGCCCAGAAAGTATCCAGCCATGTAATATGAAAAATAGAGACATTTATTGAAGAAAATACAAGATACAAGAAACATCCTTAGTCCCCTTCCAAATAGGCACCTTGGGACCTCACACAGTTCTCTCAATTGCCATCAGCTACCCCTGTCATAGTTTCCTGAATCTCATCAATGGTCTGAAATTTTTTCCCTTTCAAAGGTGATTTTAGTTTTGGGAAAAGCCAGAAATTGCAGGGTGCCAAATCTGGGCTGTAGGGGGGCTGAGTCACCTGGGTGATTTGATTTTTTTACCACAAAACTCTGCACAAGACATGATGCATGAGTGGGCGTGTTGTCGTGATGAAGCTGCCAATCACCAGTTGCCCATAGCTGCGGACTTCTGAATCATCCTGATAGTTTCTGTGGAGGAATGTTCAAGTTTAACACAAAATTTGATGCAGATTCATTGCTCTACTCACTCAGTCATTTTTAATGTGATTGCCACACAGTACACATGCTCACTCAATGGCGTCTACCATCCCCTACTGACAAGTACAGTGAAGTTGTCATTGTTCACACATATGCATTCCAGTCCATTCTCCTTGGCTGCCAGGTCACACTGATGTCACACAAACTGTTCTTGTTATGCTAACAAAGTCTGGACTTTTTCTGAACAGACTTCACATTTTTAAGTTGCTGAGAAATCAAGAGATTTCAAGAAACTCAGTTGATTTCAAGATAAATCAATTAGTATTCATCAAATATTAATGAATAATATTTCATTATACGAGATTCAAATTTCAGTGTCCATAAGTAAAGTTTTATTGGAAACTGGCCATGCCCATGTGTTTACCTATTGTCTATGGTTACCTTCATCCTACAGCAGCAGAGTTTAGTCATTGCGACAAGACCTTACAGTCTGCAAAGCCTGAAATATTTACTATCTGATCCTTTACAAGGAAAATTTGCTGATCCCTGTTCTAGGTCACTGATTCTAAAGTGGGGTCCCAGACCATCAGCATCAGCACTAGGATCATCTGGGGACTTGTTAGAAGGGCAGTTCCTAGCCATACCCCAAACCTATCAATTTAGAAACTCTGGGAGTGGGGTTAGCCATCTGTGTTTTAACAAAGTCCTCCAGGTGATGATGTGTTAAAGTTTGAGATTCCTGGTGTAGGCCCAGGACAAAGACCTAATCCATTTTCTTTGCAAATCACCATAGTCCTTGATATCTTGTTCTACATGTAGTGGGTAAGCTGTAAAAAAGTCTTAAAAGGCGTTCTATAAATGTACGATTATGCATGGGAAATCTGGCCAAAGTGGACACCTAGGGCAAAATTAAAGAAGAAAAATGAGATAAGCCACAGAAGGCAACATAAAATCTGAAGGGTATGTGTGGAGGGTAGACGACTCAATGTAGCTAGGGAACCAGCCCCCGGACCTCCTTCCATCCACCTCATTTTACATAGCTTTTTAACAAAGATGAATCAGATATGGTCCCTATCCTCAAGATCACAGTCTAAGTAGAGAAGCGTCCTGCCATCCTTCTTCTCCCTCACTTACTGCCTTTCTTCAGAACTGTCCTTTGAGGAAATGTAATCGCACCAAATTGCTGTCCCTAATAAACAAAAATGAACAGAAAAAAATGACTTGGCAAACAACAATTTTGCCTTATTCTTTAGTTTAGAACTGATTTCCAGAGTGACTTTCTCATATCCTGGCTTTTTCCTTGGCTCACTCAATCTGAAGCTCAAAGTATCAACATGTTTTTTTTTTTTGTTAACTACCATCCATTGAGTTCATATTACATGCCAAGGCCATGCTAAATGTTTTGTCTATACTTTCACATTAAATCCTCAAAAAGCCACTTTGAGTTAGGTATTATTATATCTATTTTACAGATGCAAATTTGAGGAATAGAGAGGTTAAATAATTTTGTAGAATTGGAACGCCAAGTCTTTTTGACTGCAGAGCCCAAGCTGGTAATAATTGTGCTATTGTGCCTCTAAGAATATTCAACATTTGCAATATTGCAAGACAATGCAAATCAAACTCAGGTTACTTAGCATGTGCTTCATGTTTTAGGACATGCATGGCTGTGTAGTATTTCATTGAGGGAAATATTTAAAAATTAACCATATTCTTTTCTTGAGCTAGATTTCGTGTGATAATTTTTAAAAGTAGAAAATTCCTGCCAGCATGGCTCAGTTGGATGAGCGTCATCTAGTAAACTGAAAGGTCATGGGTTGGATTCCAGACCAGGGCACATGCCTGGCGTGTGGTTTCAGTCCCTCTTATATAAAACTTAAAATAATAATGTCATAAACAGTTCCTTAACCAGGTGACATTATTGTAAATAGCACAGTGATTTATATTTCTTTTGTTACATTACACATTAAATAACTACATTGTCTCTTTAGTATAAAATTGTTCCTTTTTTGTTTTGGACTCATTCTACTTGCTCCTACTGTTTCCATGTTCGGATCTATTTCAATAGGTCCATTTTTGAGCAATAGTTTTCAAATCATCTTTTAAAATGTTAGTTATTATATAAGTATACATACCTTCATCAAGGAAAATTAGAAGTATTATCAAAGCAAAAATAAAAAGGCACTTATAATCCTATTACCTTGTTGTAACTACTGTTAATATTTGGAGTAGAACTTTCCAGATATTTCCCTTTGTGTAAATTCATTTATGTAAATAGTTTCTTTCTTTCTCTTCTTCTTCTTCTTTTTTAAAATGGGACCATTCTATTTTCTTGCTTGCCTTTTTTCATGCAACAAAATATTAGGAGCATATTTCCATGTCAACGGATATATATATATATATATATATATATATATATATATATACACACACACACACACACACACACACATCATTCATAATGACTACACGGTATTTTACTTAGGAACGTACTGTACAGTATTTTGCCAATGAATTCTTCTTGGACATCTAAGTTGTTTCTGTTAGGCTTTCCCCCTCCCTGCACTCTAACTGTCCTGAGTCCCCTTAGTGTTCCAATAATTTACTTTGGGTACAAGCAAGAATCCCAAATTATTCTCCAACTTCCACCTTATAATAGCTTTTTTGTAGACCTAAAGAAATTATTTGGCTATAAATTACTACCAGAGACTTAAGAGTGACCATGTTTCCTTGTAAATCCAGAGGGAATGCCATAGAGATAATGGCAAAATATTTCTCATTTTCTCAATATGATTTCTACTATCCAGGAGAAAGCCCTGTGAATGATAGAGAAATTAATAAAGGTGAAGTGAAAAGATAAGGTTTGCAGCAAACAATCTGAGATTTGAATCTGACTTCAGTCACTCACTAGCTGTGGGACTTTAGATAAATTATTTAACCTCTCTAAATCTCTGTTTTCTGATATGTAGAATAGGGGTAATAACAGTTATTGCATAAAATTACCACGAGAATTAGCAATATTGTATGTGAAGAATCTAGCACAGTGCCTGACACAACAGTGGGTGCTTGAAAAGTTGTAGATGTACACAAGCTATTACCATGGCCTTTTCCTTAATATACAGAGCATTGAGGAAATATCACCTTTTCAAAAATGCCACTATTACGAATGTCTTCATGAAGAATGGTGAGAAATCCTACTGTTATGAACAGAATGGTTACTACAGCTCTAAGCAAGATACTGCTACTGGAATCTTTTGTACCAATTTCTGAAGAGCACTGATTACTGGGATCACAATATGGTTTTAAGTCACAATGTGGTTTCAATGATAAATTTCAGATTCAGCGTAAGAGAAGGGACACTAAGCCCTTGACTTTGCCTTTAAGAACTTTCTAAAATTATTTAACGCCACCTTTGGATATGCATTCTGGTAGCTACCAAACAAGTTTGACTGTACAAAAATGACTACTGAATAACTTCTACAATATTCACAATCTGACAAAATGGATATATTGTCCAATAGACTAGGATTCACTTTGAGGTTCCCAAACATGGACCCAAGGTTCTTTATAAAATTTTGCTTTGTTCTCTAACCTCAATTAAAGACCATTTCAAATGAAAAGACAATAAGGGAAAGTAGTAGCAGATAGAGAAAGATGTTGAGAAGAATCAGAAACCAGGTGACTGTTGTTGAACAAAGTCTACAGATCATGAATTTTAGGCAGATTTGCAAATAAGGATAGCACATGCTCTGTAAATAGCAGTTGTTGCCACAAGCCAAAGGGCAATATTTACATGAATCCTGTGGCAAGGTCTATGGATCAAGCTTTGACCTTTCCAGCCAAGCTCATATACTTGGTAGCACTTTCAGCCATGTCATCTTGAAAAGAAAGGATCACATTATACATACATGGAAAATTGCCAATGTACAAATATGTTCTGTCCCCCAAATTATTTTCTAAATTCTTTTTTTTTTGGAACTTGGAGCACATGTTTGCACAGAAGAGATGTTAAAAGGGGACGTGACTTTCCTGGATTTCTTCACAAGAATGCATTTAGCCCACGATGTAACTGAAATATTGTACATTGGCCACGAGAAATACAATGGAACACAGTACCTTTGCAAGCAGGAACACATCAATATACAACAGATATTTCTTGAGCCTTTCCCTTTGAAGCCCCAGACAATGAAAGCAAAATTCTATCCTCCCATAGCTGAAGTTTGATGAAAAAGAAGTCTTCCACTGCTCTTGTCTGGAAGGGTCCTTCTCAAGACAGGTGGATGCATGCATTTCAGCATCTTTCTCTTTCAGTGCTCTTGAATTTTCTCACCAAAGAACCTGTAATGACTGAGAAGATTGAATAGGTAGTGGGGAAGGGGTAGGATGTCTAACTGGAAGTCTCAAGCTTTTATTTGGAGACCCTTTAAAGTGGGCAGTTCATTCCTTAACATATCTGCATATTTTAATAGAAAATATCATGTCTAAAATGATTAGTTAAGTGAGTTAATTCTGTCCCACTTTTTGACTAACATTGATGCTCCAGAAATATAAATCATATTTATACTGATGCTCCCTATACCTGATGGATAGTACACCTGTGTACTTCAGGCTGAGAAACAGGGGCACCGGGGAGAAAATCTAAAGCAAATGAGAACATAATGAAAGTAAAATCAGAGCAAAGTTAGCCAGCACCACCAGCCCCTCCTTTCCCCTCTCAGTGACACACTCCTTCAATCACCTGTCTTGCTCTTTGTCTTTTTCTTTTTTTAAAGACTTTTCAAAAAAAGATTTTTATTTATTTATTACTTAGAGGTGAAGGGAGGGAGAAAGAGAGGGAGATAAACATCAATGTGTAGTTGCCTCTAACATGGCCCCCAGTGGGTACCTGGCCCACAACCCAGGCATGGGCCCTAACTAGGAATTGAACCAGGGACTCTTTGGTTAGCAGCCTGCGCTCAATCCACTGAGCTACACCAGCCAGGGCTTTGCCTCTTTTTATGTGTTCAAAACCAGTCCCCGACAGGATCTCACACTCACACTAAGGTGTAAATGACCAACAATGGCTAAAATGTTCAAGGTTTTGAATATTAAGCATACAACTTTAAAACAAAAAAAAATTTAGGGTATTATCCCCAGGAAAAAGGGATATATTGGTGGTGGGGGGGACAATTGTGTGCCCTCTTGCTTTTGCAGAATTTACACTTGATTTCAAATTGGTAATTTATGAAGATGTGTTGAGGGAAATTAATCATGATTTTTTTACACTTTGGAAAGCACTGGCTTCATTTAAGAAATTGTAGGTTTTGTGATTGCTGTTTGCTATACGTTTTGCCATCTTTTGCCCCTGAAATTTAAAAAGTAGGAGGTAAATCTTCCTGTTATTGATCAAAATAAAGGGTGAGGAGAAATAGAATATACAATATTTGATAATAGACATTTACACACTGTTGCACCCTTTACCAAATGTTTTTACATTCATGATCATGCATATTGTTGCTATTGAATTGTTACTAAATAATAAGGATGATACAAATAGAACACACACCAAAAAAAAAATCACAGTAATTAAATCCAATTACCAATATTAGGTACTTACCACGAGTTACCCCAGCTTTTGTGGGGACCTTGCCCTTGCCCCCAAGGATTTTTACAATTCAGTCTTTGTAGCAAAAGAAAGGCTCCTTGCCCCTTGGCTATCTGAGAGGTATGAGTTGAAAATAGAACATACGTAAAACCCAACAGTCTTGCTTTGCCTTGTAAAAGAATGTTTGCAGCTGCAATCAAGATTCAAGGAATGCTTTTCGTTCCACAGAATTTATGAAGGTGGGAATAGCACCACCAATCCCCACCCCCCCCACGCCGGACCTGGGGAAGGGCAGTCCCTGGCAGGGAGTAGGGATTGGTGGTGGTGATGTGTGTGTCTGGGTTTTGCAAATGGTGAGAAAGACCTTCTACAGTACAGTTTAAAGCAGAGGAAAAGTTCTTTGTGCAAGAAGAGGAAAGCACCGATGTACAAAGAGCAGATTTAAGGGAAAGAAGATTCCTTGTGCATACATCTGCGAGGGGAGCTCAGGCTGACTGTTGGGGGCCTGTGGGTAAGCAGATTAGCAGGGGGCTGGGGTCTCAGGCTTCCCGCCTCCACTCCAGTCCGCGCCTAACGCTCAGGCAACAGTTGGTCGTGCGGGGCCAGCTCGGGCTCTGAGTGGGGAGGGGGAGTCTCGCGATCGTTGGGGGGGGGGGGTGGAGGAAGGGGGGAGCGTGACGGGGGAGGCCATGACGTAGGGTGGGTGGACGGAAGTGGGGCAGGGTGAGGGTTATTTAAAGAAGGGGGGCGAGCGAAGGGTTTGGAAGCGGAGTGATTCCCCACCCAGCTCCATCTCGCTCTTTCCAGCGCAGCCGCTGCCGCCGCCCAGGAGCTCTCGTCCGCTCCCTCACCCCTCTCCTTTTCCCCCTCCAACGCCATGGAGCAGGACATCGCTGCAGTGGTAGCCACCGTGGCAGCCGCTGATGCGACCGCCACAATCGTGGTCACAGAGAACGAGCAGCCGGGGCCGGGGCCGTCCACCTCTAAGGAGGAGGGATCGGCCGCCACGGCCACCGAAGCCACCGTGGCCACAGAGAAGGGCGAGAAGGAGGTAAATCGGAAGGGGGTGTGTGTGGGGTGGACAAATCTTGTGCTGGGTGCCTTAGAGGGACCCAAACCGTGACCTTTTTGCGCCGACAGGTACCCGCGAGCTTGGCGGGGATGGGGGCTGTGGGCGCGTGGAGTTGGGGGGGCGGTGGAGCAGTGTAACATTCACTCCCCTCCCCCTTTCCTTCTCGCCGCCTGGAGGGCGGGGGCGGGGCTGGAGCGCGGGCGCGGCGCGGGGTGCTGGGCTCCGTTATCCAGGGGCTTGAGAGTCTCTCGGCAGCCCCCAGCCCCCTTCACATTCCCGGAACTGGGGTAACGCGCGGGATGGGGGATGGGGGATGGGGCCGTGCAGGAATCAGCCTCCGCCTCTCCCTCTCCTCTCACTCCCTCTTCCCCTCTTCCCGTCGGCCTCTGCCTGGGAAATCTGGGCCCTTCAATCCCACACTCGAGCAAAAAGGGTTTTACTGGGGCTTATTTTTTAAAATTGAATTTCAAGGTGCGGGTGGTGGGAAGGCGGAGGACGATGAGAGAGACTTTTACAGCTTTGACTGGCAATGTGGCCTTTTGGGTGGCAGGGAAAAGAAATCCCTTGTTCGTTGGGTCCCCGCCTGCTGAGGTGGGGGTGTCACCCCGAGAAAATGAACTCTCCGCGTCGTACTCTTTCCCCTCCCCCCAGTTCAAACCCCAAACTGAGGAACAGTAGACGCTGGCTTAGGAAAATTTCCAACGTGTGCACCCTTACCCTCTGCCCCGCCCCCGACGGTATAGTGTTTCACTCCAGGGCCACCCAGATGGTCCCCCAATCCGGCCCCAAGCCTTTCAGGCTTCTTCCTTCCTCTCCTAGTAGGCGCTGCTGCCTCCTGGAAACAGGCAGGTTTAATTTTTTTTTTTTTTTACCCTGCTTCACCAGGAGGACCTGCTGCTAACGTACATAAGGGGACCGCTCAGACACTTATTAAAGCCAAATCCAGACAATATGTATGATCTATAGGGCATATTTCGTATGGATCAAGACATGCTAATAAAATTATGAAACGTATTGAAAATAGAGATAAAAGTAGGATGGCGCATACGGATTTTTTGATGTATAATAAAATTGTAGAATGGATCATTTATGCACGGATGGATTTTTCCCATTTATGAATAGACACATTACACTTTAAAAAACGGTAGGTAATTAAAATTATGCTTAAGAGATCTCAAGTGGCTTTGTCGGAATCATTATGTGAGACTATACGACCAAATGAAAAGCTTTTGAAGGAACATCTTTTGCTGTGAATTAGAGTAATTTTAAATTCAGCAGTTGCTTAAGTGACATATTTTACTGTTACAAGATTGACTAAACAAAAAGACAGTTGTAGTGTTAAATGGAAACCGTAGAAAACATACACATTTTAAGATCCACGTGATACTTGTATCAGTAAGACAATATTGATGGTTAAAGCTAGGCCTGATACCAAGTGTCAATATAAATCAAATGTTGGGATATTCAGAAATGCATCTGGGTGCCTTTTATTTCCTGGACTGGGGAAATGTAACTGCTAACCTGTCTTTTGTATGACAATAAAAGTTGTTGAATTTCCAGGTTGTATAAGTTTTTTGAATTGTGGAAAGACTGGGAATCAATAAAAAATCCCTACATAATAAGCACTGAGTCAATACATATATGTTCACGAACTCTGTAGCCTCATCAGAAAGTGCCTTAATAATAGTATCTTATTTGTCTGCTCAGCATAGGGAAATGAGGTGCTGTGTGGCAGGAACTTTGTGGGTATCTGAAGCTTACTACTTTACTCACTACATTTTTTTATTTTTTTTTCTTTTAAAATCTAAAGAGCACCACAACATCTGCTTAAGTTTTTTCATTTGTACCATTCCTTCAAATAAACTAATTTGGTCCCCACCCTCGCAAAAAAAGAAAACCTACTAAATACATTTTACACTAGCTTGACTCCTTAAATGGTGTACTGAAAGTGCAGAGTAACCTTTCCTTAATATCAATTAAGGAAATAATACCATCAATTATTGTATCGATTATTGTACTCTGACAGTGATACAAAGGCATTTGAGATCTAGGATGTTGTTTACGCTCAATTAAGTAACCACCTCCCGCCCTGGCTGGCGTAGCTCAGTGGATTGAGCGTGGGCTGGGAACCAAAGTGTCCCAGGTTCAATTCCCAGCAAGGGTACATTCCTGGGTTGCAGGCCAGAACCCCTAGCAACCGCACATTGATGTTTCTCTCTCTCTCTCCCTCTCTCTCTCTCTCTCTCTCTCTCTCTCTCTTTCTCCCTCCTCCTTTCCCTCTCTAAAAATAAATAAATAAAATAAAATAAATAAAATCTTTAAAAAAAAAAAAGTAACCACCTCCCAGATACTTCCAGTGTTGTGGAAGTGTCCTGTTGTGCTTTTTTTTAAAAAAATTTTATTTATTTTTAGAGAGAGGGGAAGGGAGGGAGAAAGAGGGAAACATCAGTGTTCAGTTGCGTCTCATGCGCCCCCTACTGTCAACCTGGCCCACAACCCAGGCATGTGCCCTGACTGGGAGTCAAACTGGCAACTTCTTGGTTCGAAGGCTGGTGCTCAATTCACTCAGCCACATCAGCCAGGGCCAGTGTTGTGTTTAAATAACTTCTCAGTCTCCTCCCTCAATTGTCAGGCTGTTTGCTATCACTTTTAAAATATTTCATCTACTTTCATTAGAAAAATTTGTTTATGATAATGGACATAGATGAAACAAAACCATCAAATCATTATAAAAACTATAAAATATAAAAATACAAATGATGCAGCAGGAAGAAGGAAATAGTTATACCAGAACACCAGGGAAAAGGGACTTGCTGTGGTGGAACTCGCACATTTTAGTCCTGGGCTTGTGCTAACCCTTCTTGCTGTTGACACTGTGCCTTTTTCTAGTGGTCTTTCTCATGTTATTTGCTGCTGTTTTTATCCTCTGTAGCACGGAAAGCCAGATTATTAAATATGCAAACAATTGTATATCATAAAAGACAATAGGCTCTGAGTGAGAGTATTTTCATGATGTGTAAAGTAGATGAGATTTGGTGAATTAACGTGATATTCAGCTAAAGAAAAGTATTTTTGCTTACCTTCTGGTTCTTAAACTTATTTGGCTTAAGGGATAGTTGTGTAACTTCAGTGTTAGGTTATCTGTAAATTGGAGTTGGTATTTTTGGGAGTTAAAAACATCAAGGGAAAGGTCATGGTCTTTTAAGACAGAGCATCTTGATGACTGCATTCTCATGGTATCTAAATTTCCAGATGATAAAACACACAAGAAATTTATTGGAATAGCATAGTCACCTTTTCTCTTTTGTTGTATGAGAAGTATATTTTTGAAAACATATACACATGCAAGTAAGAAGTTATGAGGGTAGATTTAAAATTTCTTGTGGAAGATAGCACCAATTATGTTAATTGCCTACAGCTTTTAATAGTGTTCAAGATTAGGAATTTTAATTAGCATATAATTAAAATTTTATGGCTTTTACTGCAAGGTAAGCTAAAAAAGTAATGAGTAAAATGTTTTTCTAATATTAAAGCCTTAGTTTTCTCCAAGTCCCACATTCTTAGATATATACTTGTGTATATGGGGTAAAGTAATTTTCATTGTTTTGAAATTTGAAAATTAGACTTCGCATAGTATTTCAAGGAATAGTAAAGATGTGGGGTTTGTTACCCAAATTTCCTTTCAATTGTTGCTTTGAAAATAAAGTAGGATTTATAGTTATGTGACATTTTAAGAGTGTGGGGTTGAGCCCCGGATGGGGTGGCTCAGTTGGTTGGAGCATTGTCCAGTCCAGTAAACCAAAAGGTCATGGGCTCCATCCCAGTCAGGGTACATACATAGGTTTCAGTTTGTTCCCAGTCCAGGTATGTGCGGGAGGCAGCCAATTGATGTCTGTCTGTCTGTCTGTTTCTCCTCCCCTCCCCCTCCCCACTTCTCTCCCTCCTTCTCTAAAATCAATAAACACACCCTTGGGTGAGGATTTAAAAAAGTGTGGGATTGAGGGGATTTCAGCAGTTTTCTATTCTCATCTACCAAGGATTACGTTCAAAACATCTTACATAGATGATACATAATAAGAGATTCCGCAAATCAAGACGGCTGTTATTTGGGTTAAGAATAACTGAACGATATCAGATCAGTGCTCCAAAGTACAACTATGACCAGGGTCAAATTTCCTGATCTTAGTTTGGATTTCCTGAGAATAGAAATTTTAGTAAATCTTGGAAATAGACACATTTACTATTGGAGCCATGTTCTTATGTTTAAGATCACATTCTGTTTGTGATTTATGATTTAAGTTTTCAGGAGAAGGTTAACAAAACCCATGATAAAAATGAACATAATTTCTTCAGTTTTCACAAACAGATTTGTATTTTGACTTGTACAGTCTTCATTAAAATTGAAATACTCTCTCAGCTTTGGTACTAATGGGTGCATTTGTTTTTACTCTGTTCTTTCTTGGTTTCTTACAGGGAAGGACTTGTATTCTATATACCTATTTATATTTACAAGTACAAGTTTGTATTTATAGAGGATAGAATGCATGAGATAAACCCCCAGATAATTTCAGTTTTCTAAGTAGGTGATTTTTAAAGTGTTAACTAAATTAACAACTTTTTTAATACCAAAGATTAATAGTTACTAGCCCTGAGAAACTGCTTCTACCAAATATTTATGTAATACAAATAGTTAAAATAGTTTTCTTCCAGGTTGCAGAAAATAACATAAGCCAAAAGTTTGACGCTGTACTATTTCATTATTTTAAAAATGAATGATCACACTTGACTACATAAAAAGTTTAAATGTTCTAATTAGAATGTGGAAACAATAAAATATAGTGTCTTTTCAGGAATAGAAACCACATTCTTCTGAAACTCTCACTTGTTTCAATTACATAAAGTGTTATTATTAGTATGTATCTTCCTTGAATTCTTTGGCTTGTGGTTGATAATATTAGTATATTCTAGATTTTAAAATTTTATTATATTTTATTGTATTTTAGATTTATAATCTCCTATGAATGGATACACATTTTCTTACACTTTAAATTTAAAAATAGGCAAAAAGGCTCAGTATTTCTCCTTTTGGGTTTGTTTCAATTAATGTTATTTCTCTGGCTTTCACAGTTCTTTGGATTTTTTTTTTCATTGGACCTCAGGTGTACAGAACTGGATTAATCATAAGCCCTGCTTCATGACATGCTCTCATCATTGATCCATGCATGGCCCATGTTGATTTATTTATTTAATATTTAATTACTTTTTACTTTCTTTACATGAGAATGTTGACCACTTTTAAGACCTTGCTTTGCAATTTGATGATTGGTTTTCTTTGAAATTCTAGAAAAGCGTTTCTCCATTTCAACTCAAACTTGCTGCTAAAGCTTCTAAATCTGAAAAGGAAATGGACCCAGAATATGAAGAGAAAATGGTAAATATATTATTGGGTAGGATAGCGAATATCGTAGTTGATTTTTATAGAGGAGATGTGAAAGACTAAAAAATACATGTGTATGAATAATGAATACAGAATTATAAATTTTAGAATTAGAAAGTAATTTAATATTGTAATAGGTTTTTTGGTTGAATAAATGAATCTCCTCATTTTCAGATGAGGTAATAAAAGACAAGAGAAGCTATATGGAATAGTTGGGACTAGAAGCCACATCTCTTCATTTTTGTTCAGTGCTCTTTGCTCCATAATAAGGTGTTTTGTGCTAGAAGTACCTTATCCACTAAGTGAAATACCTGTGACAATATCACAATGGCTGAAAGAAAGCAAGTCATGAAGCTAAACTGACATGTTTTTCTCCTTCTTTCCTTACTTTGGATATATGAATGCTACACATTGTGAAACGCAATACGGTAATGTGTTTTCTGGAGGGAAGGATATGTGCCCAGTGCATGCAAATACTACATGTTTAAGCAGTATAATCCTAGTTATGCCCACCTACTGCTTTGCTATGCATTTAATTATTTAATTTTTAGTCCACAAATTCATATTTTAGATTTAATTTCACTATAGATTTTTATGCTTGGGATTTTTTAAAGACCAGTGAATTTGGTCAGTTCCAAAGAAAAATTAACAAGTAGTGGGAATATTGTTTTTTGTGGAGGGTTTTTTTGTGGTGGTATTATAAAAATAAGCAGAGATACAGTATATTTTGTGGTTGTTTGTAGTGATTTCACAAAACTTCATGCCTGAATGTTTAAGGCCACATCTAACATAGATAGTTAATGTTTTAACAACTCTAAAAACAGCATTCCAGTGAGGATAACATAAAATGAAAAGGTTTTGGCCTCCTTCCAGCTGCTAGTCTGAATATATTTGTCTAATTCTTGAATTTATGTTAATAATCTTGTAAGTTTCTGGTGTCACTAATTATGCATCCTTCATTAGCAATCACATATCCTCTACTCTATGAATAAAAAATTCATTTCTTTATCTAGAATGGAGTAAATACATCTTTTGGTCTAAGATTTTTTTAGTGAAAAAATTTTATTACATTTATGTGGTACAAGTTATATGACCTTTTATAATGTATTGAGGGATTATAATACATACCAATTTTTAGTACTTAACATACTATTTCGTGTGTGTGCTTTCCTCCAAAATCCTTGCTTTGCAGAAAATCTTTGTATACTGTTAGCATAAAATGTAATTTTCTACATCACTATAATTGAAGAGATATGTATGTATTACATTGTTGCACCATAACATTGAAAATATTTTGAGACAAGATGACGCTGTGTTCTAAGATTTCAGTTGTTTCTAAATGCAGCTTGAAAATTCTTGAGAGTTCGGTTTATGATGTATGTATATATATTGTAGTTAGTTTATATTTCTATATCTGTGGTACATTATATATTACAATACTTAATTTTGTTAACTGTTTAGGAAAAGAAAATTGTTGTGGTTTGGTAAGAGGATTTACTTTTTGACCCCAACTCTAAGCAGGGTACCACTTATTGGGATATTTATTGAGTCTGGCAGATCATTTTGGTTTTATTCAAACTATCTGATTTGGCTGCCTACTAACTGTGGGAGCTTGAGCAAAGTTATTTACCCTCTCTGTGCCTCAGTTTTTTCTTCTGTAAAATGGGGACAATGCTAGCACCTATTTTACAGGTTTATTAAAATTAAATGGGTTAGTATGTTTAAAGCTTAGAACATAGTACAAATTAAGCACAATGTAAGTGTTTGTTAAATAACTTCAAAGGGATGAAAAAGAAAATCATTACTTTTTATTTTGTTTTGTGATCTAGAAAGCAGATCGAGCGAAGAGATTTGAATTTCTACTGAAGCAGACAGAACTTTTTGCACATTTCGTTCAACCTTCAACACAGAAATCTCCAACATCTCCTCTAAATATGAAATTGGGACGTCCTCGAATAAAGAAAGATGACAAGCAGAGCTTAATTTCTGCTGGAGAGTATGTTGACACCTCCCTTTCTTCCCTGTCTCTTCCTCCTGTTTCTCCTTCTCCCTCTCCTTGTACACTCTTTCTCTTGTCATATATTAAGTATAATTTTATGTTCAAAAAATAAGGTCATTAGTGCAAATATGTCTTATAGGCAATAATGTATTTTCTTACTAGCAGTTAATCAGTAAAAATGTAGGCTGATTCTACAGACTTCTGAGCAAGACCCTGGATAATTCATTTTTTTTTTTTACATAAAAGATATTGGCAATGTATAGTGACTTAATTGGCACTTTAGCATTTGGGTTGAATATAGTGGTGTTTGTTTTTTCATCTCAGCTACCGCCACAGGCGCACAGAACAAGAGGAGGATGAAGAGCTACTCTCAGAGATTCGGAAGACATCTAATGTGTGTGTGAGATTTGAGGTGTCACCTTCATGTGAGTACTTTACCATGTTGGTGTTTTTTCAGTTTGGTTTTAGAAAAAGTTTACTTGATTGTATTAATGGAAGTATGAGACATCATTGACATTGATTTTTTTTTTTCAGATGTGAAAGGAGGACCACTGAGAGATTATCAGATTCGAGGACTGAACTGGTTGATTTCTTTGTATGAAAATGGAGTCAATGGTATTCTGGCTGATGAAATGGTAAGGAGTTGGTAGCCCAAAACACATTCTCAGTTATCAATAAATTTTTTGTAAATTTGAAATAACTGAGCCGAACTGCCCCTCTGAGGCCTCTTGGCTAATTTTACTTAGTTATTGTAACATAAAAGGCATTTGTAAAATCTAGAATTATTTCTTGAAGTAATCTCTAGAACATATACTTTCAGTGGCCACAAAATTCCTTTTTTATTCTCACTCAAGGACATTTTTTTCATTGCTTTTATAGAGAGAAGAAGGGAGGGAGGGAGGGAGGGAGAAAGGGAGATGGGGCAGGAGAGAGAGAGAGAGAGAGAGGGAGAGAGAGAGAGGGAGAGAGAGAGAGGGAGAGAGAGAGGGAGAGAGAGAGGGAGAGAGAGGGAGAGGGAGAGAGAGGGAGAGAGAGAGAGAGAGAGAGAGAGAGAGAGGGGGGGGAGAGAGGGAGAGAGAGGGGGCGAGAGAGAACACATCGATGTGAGAGAGAAATATCGATTAGTTGTCTTCTCAGATGTACCCTGACTGGGGATCAAACCTGCAACCTGGGCATGTGTCCTGACCAGGAATCAAACCAATTACCTTTCTATAGGACAATGTTCCAACCAGCTGAGCCACACTGGCCAGGGCGAGCCACAAAATTCTTATTGGAATTTCTTCAAATGGTATATTTTAAAAAACCTTGTAGTTTTGTTTTTATTTGCACTTTGGCTTGGAGGAAACTCAGAGCCCAGATGAATGCCAAAATGGAGCATTTGTATTAACTTTGTTTGTTTGTTTACTTATTTATTTTTAGACAAAGGGGAAGGGAGGGAGAAAGAGAGGAAGAGAAACATCAAAGTGTGGTTGCCTCACGGGCCCCCTACTGGGGACCTGGACTGAATCCCAGGCTGAGCTGGTGACTCTTTGGTTCACAGCCTGGTGCTCAATCCACTGAACCACACCAGCCAGGGCTGTGTTAACTTTTAAGGACCTGCTTACTGAGTCCTTTGTGCCTTATCCTATTAGGGTTACTTTCCTTGATCCCATTTTATTTCTGTTTTACCATTAATTTTTGACCCATGTTTTCATCACAGGCCACCTGAAATGGGTTTTCATTGTAGGCTACCTGAAATCCTTTTGTGAATGAGGCAGTATGTATAAACCAAACACTAAATGAATGAATAAAACAAACAGTAAACAAACGAATGCATGCAGGAATGAATGTAAATGCCTCCATGTGTGATCAACCAGAAAGTGAACAGATAAAGAAAAAATAGTACAGAGCAGTGTGGAGTCCTGACAGTTGAGTGCCAGGTGGGGGTCAGGAAGTAAGCCAAGAAATTATGTAAGTAAAATTATCAAAGAGAAAAAGGCAGGTTATTTAAGATGCTATTTCAGCCTATCAGGGGAGTATCTGAAGGCTTTGATTGGTATTTTATGACCAAATAAATAAGATGGGGTTTGAGAGAGAGCAAGGGGGAGTTCCAGATCTATATGACCCAGTGAGGATCATTTATGTTGCTACTCTTGGCTACAGCCTGTCTAAACATGAGGACTCTAAAGAGTCTCCATATTGAATTTACGGTGACACAAGATATGACTTAATTACTAAAAAGGGAAAGATACTTGAAAGAGTATAGAAAAATTGGGAAACAAACAAGAAAAATCTTAAAAGTAAGTTATAATTCTGCTATCTAAAATTAGCATCATTTAACACTTGGGTATATTTCTTTTTAGTCTTTTCCCTTCAGATATATTTATTTTGCATTGTTAAGATCATACTGTATATATAATTGGGTATTTTGCTTTTTTTACTTTCATACATATTTTCCACATACTTGAAACATTTTAAAGAAAGAATTGTCAGTTACTGCATAATAATTAATCCTAGGGAGGTACCATTGTTTTATTCACTTTCTCCCTTATAGCTAGTCATGTGGATCAGTTGATATATTGTGTGTATGTGTATGTGTGGCATATAATAATACTATTATGAGAACCACTGTAATATAGTTATTCTCTACTTCTCAAATTGTTTTCATAGGATTCCTAGAAGTGGAGTTACTTGGTTAAGGAGCATAAATATTTTAAGCTTTTGATGTGTAATATACATAAAACCCAAATATTAGGATAAACCCTATAAAATGGCTTGTAAGTTTAGGTTTATAAAAGAAACTAATATACTTTGCATGGAGATAAAGCTAGAAATTGTTTTCAAAGGCCATGCAGCATAAGACTTCGTTCCCTTTCCCATTGGTTAGGTGGTGGGTTCATAGGTGGTAAATATATTGTTTTTAAAAGTCCACTGGACTGGATAATCTCTAACGTCCTTTATGACTTAAGAGTTCTGTTACATTCTGTTCTTTTATTGTTCTTTAGTTCTTCCAGGAGTGAGATACTCATACAGAGCCACATGCCCCTTGAAATGCATAGTCTGAATATTTCATGCCTGTGGTTAGTGTTGGGACAATAGAAAAGGAAGACTAGTATCTAAGGCTGGTAAAAGAAATGTGTATGTGTGAAAAACATACTTAAACTTCTTAATTTCGCAACTAGTGGAAAAAAATTACATAGTACAATACATTGCTTGCTTTTTTCAGAGTAAAAGTCTCCTAAATAGAGAGTCGCTTTGTTGAACGACTTTCTAATTGTAAGTTCTTGGGGTTTTTTTGCGCTCACAGTAACTATTGAATTGGGATGATTATTCACTTTAGAAAAATAGTCTTTTAAGTTTTCCCTATGTGAGATAGTTGACAAATATCTTTTGTAATGTTGTTAATAACAAAATGTTTCATTAAATAAAAATGTTTATGGATTTTTTCATTGTGATGATAATGTAGGGTCTTGGTAAGACTTTACAAACGATTGCTCTGCTTGGTTACCTGAAACATTACCGAAACATTCCTGGACCTCACATGGTTTTAGTTCCAAAGTCTACTTTACACAACTGGATGAATGAATTTAAGCGATGGGTCCCATCTCTCCGTGTTATTTGTTTCATTGGAGACAAGGATGCGAGAGTAAGTGAAAAACAGGTTTAAAAAGACAATCAAGAATAACTATTTCTGAGGTTAAGTTGCATGCTTTTGCCACAAGCCATTTAAATTGACTTCTACTACTAAACAATGCTTGATTTGTGCTTACTGTAAGTTAGGCTCTGTTTTAGTGCTTTTTATATATTAATTTCATTTTCACAATACTCCTATGTTGTGGATGTGTTATGTGTTAATAACAGATAATCCATTATTATGCTTATCTGCACTTTTAAGTAGCATGTTTGAGTTGCACTTTTAGGTGACTTTTTATTTAAAAAGTTATTTTATTGATAGTGTATCTTATCAATAACTATAATTTGTGCTATTTTGACACCAGAAATGTATAAATTTGCATGACTTAAGGTTTTATGTTAAACTTTTTGACTTTTGACTTTGACTTGTATACATGCACATACACATGAATAGAACCTTTTCTGTTTGTAAAGAGAACCTTGTGTTTTGTGTTTATGCATAGACAAAGCTTTCAGCTTTGGTCTTTGAGTAGACAAACGTGTATGCATGCATTCTTAGATAATATAAGAAACTCTGGGCTCTTGTTTAAATTAGCCATTTGACAATCTAGTAGGTTATAGAAAGAACCATTAAACTGAATGTTTCACAAAATCAAACAATGATTAGATGTTTGCAGGACTGAATGGGATCTGGCACCCTGGTTTCCTTTATTTTTTGTCTCTAATTCCCTAATGTCTTAATTATTTAATAGCAGTTTGCAGGGTGCAACTGAGATCTCTACAAAAGCTTTTATTTTTCTTTTCCTCTACTTCAGTCCAGGCAATCCTTTTATACATAGCGGACACTTAGTGAATATTTGTTGAATGAGTTCAACATGTGTTGGTACATAACTGAATTTATGAAGTAAAGACTTTGTTTGCAGTGAACAGTTAATTTTGTTTATGTACTACACTTTCAGATTAATAACACTGATCAGCCCCTCCTCAGAAAGATATTGCTGCTCTCTGTTAACTTCTGTGGTTTTATTTTGATCCATAACATCTGGAATTCAGTTTATACAAGTTAAAAACACTATCAGTCCATTTGGCTACCATGTCGGCCACTGTCTGTGAAGATTTAAAAATAGTTTTAAATAGTCTCACAGTTTTAAATATTCTTGTTACTAGATAGAAGAAGTTCCTTTTATAAAAACCACATTCATAGCCTCATAACAACATCAGGAAGTTCACAAAAAAACATGAATAGGCTTTTATGAGCTCTTAACAAAGTATATGCCTTGTGCCTGCTAGAAACAAAGTAACATACGAGAGATCTCAAAAGGTTGAAATCACTCATGTATATTGAATTCTTTCTGTTTGTTGAAACTATATCATGTTGGTAATACCTAGATCTTGCTAAGAATATGGCATTCAGAAAGCAGTTACTTTTCCCATGTCCTTTTGGACCCCTTGTGACATGAAAAGAGAGCTTAATAATTTAGTCATCTTTTGGTGATATGAAATTCCCTAGTTCACTGAATATGCTGTAACTATTTAAGGGAAACCTTTGCTTCTCTTTTGTTGATGAATATATTAGCGTGTCATCCCAATAATTGACACTTGGTGCCTCAGTTTTCCTATCTAAAATGTATGAGTTCAGATGATTACCAGGGTTTCATAGAATTCTTAATCTTTTTTAAAAGATTTTATTTATTTATTTTTAGAGAGGGAAGGGAGGGAGAAAGAGAGAGAGAGAGAAACATCAATGTGCGGTTGCTGGGGCCATGGCCTGCAACCCAGGCATGTGCCCTGACTGGGAATTCCTGTGATGCTTTGGTTTGCAGCCTGCGCTCAATCCACTGAGCTACGCCAGCTAGGGCAGAATTCTTAATCTTCATGCATTAAATCTGTGATAATCTTGTCAGCATACTCTAATATAAGGAATGTTATTTTGCATTAGGCTGCTTTTATTCGTGATGAAATGATGCCAGGAGAGTGGGATGTTTGTGTTACTTCTTATGAGGTGGTAATTAAAGAAAAATCTGTATTTAAAAAGTTTCATTGGCGTTACCTAGTCATCGATGAGGCTCACAGAATAAAGAATGAAAAATCTAAGGTAAGCCAGTTCTCAATATATTTATTAAAATTTTCTTTCAACTATTTTTTTGTTTGCTTCTCTGTATTCAAAATAAAAAACTGATGGAAGATTGTGATTTTATTCATGGAATATGAATGAAAATCCGTTTTGAAAATGGTTTGAAAGTTTAAATTATTGACTACAACATAAATGCAAATAGCACAGTTTTTAATATAATGAGAATTGGGAGTTTATTTGTTATATCTGTTGCAGCTGAACTCTGTTTTGCAACAATATTTTGATATTTTGGTAATAGTAGATGTGCAAATGTCATTTGCATTGATTATTTTTATTGAGGAGTACTTGTATATTCCTATGGATTAGAGGAAAAAAAATTCTTGGAATTACCTGACTTGTGTGAAATTAGAGTATGGTGTTAACATTGAATAATATATTTCTTGCCATCCAACTCCATTGACATTTGGAAAAGCATCAATTATTAATGATGAACCTCTCTTTGGATTACTGGGCTACTTTGGGGGAAACAGGGACAGAACTGGAACTAAACCATCAGATGGCTCATAGTAATTTCAAATTAGAACTAATGACCAATAAAAGAATACGTGTTAGAGAATAATTGTCTATTTGAGAGCATTATAAAAATGTGTATTTTTATTGATAGGATTACTGCTCTTTTATACTTTTTGTGCTTTCATTTTTGTGGTCATATATTTTGAAAGGTAATCCAAGATAGCAGGGAAATCTGGTTCAACTCTGGTGCTTAAAATTTGTGACTGTCAAGTTAGAACTTGGCTAGGCATGACATGATTGATGCGGTGAAAATATTAATGTGTAAAGTGACTGGCCTGAATTCCACTGTTTCTGTGCATCCAAAATGAAGAAAATAAATTTTTTAAAGTGGGGGAAGGGTCTCAGGTATGATTATGATCTACATTCTTGAAAGTGTAGAAATGCCTAGAATATTTTGTTCAGTTTTGCTTTACTGCGGCAATATCACCTAAATTAGGATATTTTTCCATAGAAAAATGTTTGTTTTTTTTAATTAAAAAATGTATTGGTTGGATAAAACCCTGAATGTTGAGTATTCTAATAAATAGAGCAATGTTAACATAACTACTATTTTTCTAGCTTTCAGAGATTGTTCGTGAATTCAAGTCGACTAACCGCTTGCTCCTAACTGGAACACCTTTGCAGAATAACCTGCATGAACTCTGGGCATTACTCAACTTTTTATTGCCTGATGTCTTTAATTCTGCAGATGTAAGTTTAAGTCATATGTTTTAAGTATAATTTTCTTATGGTCACAGGTGTATGTTTTCAAAGCATAGAATGTAGATGGAAATTTATAATTCTGACCTGGGTGGTGTGGCTCAGTGGGTCGAGTGCCAGTCTTCGAACTGAAAGGTTGCCAGTTTTGAGTTTTGGTCAGGGTGTATGCCTGGGTTGCAGGCCAGGTCCCCAGTTGGGGGTGTACGAGAGGTAGCCAGTTGATGTTTCTCTTTCTCTCTATTTCTATCCCTTCCTTTCTCTCTCTCTAGAAATAAATAAAATCTTTTTTTAAAGAAATGTATAATTCTTTTTCATTTGTGATTATTTATCTGTGTGTTTTCCTTTTCTCAGAAAAGAGCTCTTTAAGTACAAATTTTTTTCAAGTGGAAATATTTAGAGAAATAATGTGCTTTTTCTTTGAGATTATCCTGCCTGTTAAACTTTGGTTATATCACATTGCTACCATAACTTACGAGATAGACTAACTTCAGAGCAGTGCATACACAATTTTCTTTTAATTCATTTGGAAGGGTTTATGTGGACTAGTTTGACAGATGGAGTCTTTAAAATGATCTTTGGTTACTGCAGGATTAACATTTGGTGAGTGCTGAAGAGCTCAGTATGTGATTTGAAAACACTAAATTTTGTAAATATATGATTTATATTTTTATCATTAACACAAGATTATGAATTGAATGACTGAAGGATTTTGGAGCTTGATTTTCCTCATTACTAATATTAACTGATCATAAAAGTACCAAGTTCAGCTATCGATTGGTTTGTATACCTTATCTTGTTTTTGTTTGTTTTTTTATTAAGATATTCATTACCGTTGTTTTCAAGTGTATATTCATAGTCCTACTGGATATAATGTTACTAAGGTATGGGAAGCGTAATAAAAGTGTTTTAAGAAAAAATTGCTGACTGAGTTCCTGTATAATGGGCTTCACATTTTTGTTAACTACTCCAGTATTTTAGCTGTTTTCAGAAGTAAATAATACTGGTCATCACACTTAACATATTTTGAAAGTGCCTTTAAAATGAATATTGTTATGTCAATTGTATACGAATTTATAGAATATTGAGTTTGTTTAAAAAAACAAAACTGTGTACTTACTGCAGAATTTTCACCCCTACACAGGATTTTGATTCTTGGTTTGACACTAAAAATTGTCTTGGTGATCAAAAACTTGTGGAAAGACTGCACACAGTAAGTAATAGCAGATAAGAAAAGTTGGTAATTCTGTTTGTATTAGCAAGCCAAGAAAAAAACTACTATAGAATCTGTTTGAACTGTGGGTTTGCCTCTTGGCTCAGTCTCACCACTTCATCTCAAACTTTCTGACAACTTCTTTGGGAAACAAACCACTATTTCCTCAGCCTGTCTGTGGAATAGCTCTTTTGCTTCTGCTTTTCCTAGTGGATAATGTGATCCTCTGCAGTAGAGGTTATTCACTCTACACACCCCTCAGGTCTTCAAGAGCACATCAGTATTCTAGTTCTCCAGTGCCACTTCTGAGCCACTGCTTCTCCACCATCAAGTATAGAACTCTTCCTATGAGGCTCAAATTATCTTGCAGATCCACCCTCCACCCATTCTCTTCTCTGTAATATGGTTATCATCAGCTGACTTCCTCACATTTATTGAACATCGGTTTTACATTCTTTGCTAACTTTTCATATCCTTCTAACACTTTCACTCATGTAACTCCTTTTGTACTTACTCTGTTACTTTACAGAGCACACTAGTTCCTGGACTCCTCCTTTTTCTCCCCATCCATCAGCCTATTTCTATCGTTACTTTTTTCTGTACCCAGTGATGAGTCCATTTCCTATCACTTGAACCAATATTTTTGCCAGTACTCCCAAACTTCCTTGCTCTCTTGATCTGCAATTTCTGCCATGAAAGCCCTACACCATGTTTAAATTATTTATTTTTAAAGTATATTTTTATTGATATGCTGTTACAGTTGTCGCATTTTTCTTCTCCCTTCTATTCCCCTCCACCCTGCACCAACCCTCCCACCAGCATTCCCTCCCTTATGTCGATGGGTTGTACATACAAGTTTTTTGGCTTCTCCATTTCCTATACTATTCTTAACTTTCCTCTGTCTATTTTGTACCTACCATTTATGCTTCTTATTCCTTGTGCCTTTTCCCCCATCCTCCCCCCTCCCCTTCCCTACTGATAACCCTCCATGTGGTCTCCATTTCTGTGATTCTTTTCCTGTTCTAGTTATTTCCTTAGTTTGTTTTTGTTTTAGGTTCAGTTGTTGATAGTTGTGAGTTTGTTGTCATTTTTCTGTTCATAGTTATGATCTCTTTCTTAGATAAGTCCCTTTAACATTTCTTACAATAAAGCCTTGGTGATGATGAACTCCTTTAGCTTGACCTTATCTGGGAAGCATTTCACCTGCCCTTCCATTCTAAATGATAGCTTTGCTGGATAGAGTCATCATGGATGTAAGTCCTTGCCTTTCACAACTTCGAATACTTCTTTCCAGCCCCTTCTTGCCTGTTTAGTGTCTTTTGAGAAATCAGCTGACAGTCTAATGGGAACTCCTTTGTAGGTAACTGTCTCCTTTTCTCTTGCTGCTTTTAAGATTCTCTCCTTATCTTTCATCTTGGGTAATGTAATTATGATGTGCTTTGGTGTGTATCCTTGGGTCCAACTTGTTTGGGACTCTGAGCCTCCTGGACTTCCTGGAAGTCTATTTCCTTTGCCAGATTGGGGAAGTTCTCCTTCATTATGCTTTTGAATAAGTTTTCCATTTCTTGCTCTTCCTCTTTTCCCTCTGGCACCCCTATGATTCAGATGTTGGAACATTTAAAGTTGTCCCAGAGATTCCTAAGCCTCTCCTCATTTTGTTGAATTCTTGTTTCTTCATTCTGTTCTTGTTTAATGTTTATTTCTTCCCTCTGTTCTAAATCTGATTTGAGTCCCCATTTCCTTCCCTTCACTATTGTTTCCCTGTATATTTTTCTTTATTTCACTTTGTATAGCCTTTACTTCTTCCTGTATTTTGCAACCATCCATACTCAACCATTTCTGTGAGCATTCTGATTACCAGTGTTTTGAACTCTGCATCTGATAGGTTGTCTATCTCTTCATCAGTTAGTTCTTTTTCTGGAGGTTTGATCTGTTCTTTTGTTGAGGCCCTATTTCTTTGGCACACCTGTTACTTTGTAAGGAGTGGAGCCTAGGTATTCACCAGAGGTTGAATTCACCAGGGTGTAGAGCGTCCCACTTAGCCGTGTTGTAGTGATATATGTAGGGCACTGATCAGAGAGGGAACAATGGTGCTTGCTCGGCTCTTTCTCCACTTTCAGTCACTTCCCCCACTACCCACAAGCAAATTGGGCCCTTGCGGTGCTGGTTCCCAGGTGGGTGGACTTGTGTACATTCCAGGACCCCATGGGTTTCTCCGACAAACTCTCCTGTGAGGCTGGGAGTTTCTCCCGTTGTTGCAACCCCCACAGGTTTTTACAGCCAGGGGTTTCAAAGCTTTCTTTTCTTGCACTGGAACAATGGGTTGTGTGGTTTGTCTTGTTCTCCAGTTGTTTTTCCCAGTTTATCCACATGCAAACGTAGGATATCCTGGCCCACCAACTGCCACCTCACCCACCTGGTCCTCCAGCTGCTGCCTTGCCACATGTCCTCTCCACCTCAGCTGCCCATCTCCACCCCTCCTATCAGTCTGGATGAGTATTTCTTCTTGAACTCCTTGGTTGTTGGACTTCCATACAGTTCGATTTTTAGGTAGTTCTGGTTGCTTTTGTTTTTAAATTTGTTGCTGTCCTCCTTTTGGTTGTGCAAGGAGGTAACGTGTATCTGCCTAAGCCTCCATCTGGGCTGGAAGTCTGCTTCTACTATTTACTAGCAGAGTGACCTGCTCTGTGCTGGGGCTGCTCAACAGGAGCCACTACGATTTAATGTTCCCTAACATAAGTACAGCTGTTTCACACCTTCCACAATTTCCCCAAGGCTTTTGTCCCAGGTATTCTGTACCCTCCTCCTTTCTCAGCAAGTAATAGTAGTCCTTTCTCAAAGAGAAAATAGACGTGATTAGGGTAGGAACTCCTTCAAGGATATCCATTTCCCAAGGATATCTACCTGTGTGTTACCTTCTCTCTAAGTGGAATAGGTGTTCTTTCTGTGGGCAATGGCTAATTCTTATAAATTGAACCGTGGATCTCATCTCTTCCCATTTTCTTATGGACTTTTCCGCATAATTTATTTTTTTTACTGACTCCATTTTCTACCTTTTCCTTCATATTGGTTCACTTCCCTTAATGTGTAAACATTCTTGAGTATGAGGGGGATCCAAAAAACCCTTAGAAATTTGTTTGTAAAATATCGTGTATTTATTCTTATATGTTTAAACTTAAGTCACCTTCAAAGTACTCTGTGTCTGATGCAGTACACCAATTGAGACTTTTTTCCCACTGCTCAAACAGTTTCTGAACTCATCGATTTTGACGCCTTTTAGTTCTTCTGTCATTTTTTGTTTCATGTCTTCCACAGCAGCAAAACATTTCCCTTTGAGGAGATTTTTCATCTGGAGAAACAAAAAAAGTCATTCAGGTCAAGATGGGGTGTGTAGGGAGGATGGGCCATGGTAGACATGCTCTTTTCGGTCATAAACTGCAGAACACTCAGTGCAGCGTGGGTAGATGGGCTCATAAATCACCCATCATGAAATGGGCAAACACATTGAAAGAGTCTTCAAAAAAATTCACTGAAGTTGAACGCAGCCTCTCACACAATGCCAGCTGGTAAACTGATGCAGATGGGGTCCTCGAACACTCACCTGACGGGGGAAGCCTATACTAGAAGGGACCTGCCCTCCAGAAGATAATTCCAGTTTTTGGGGTCTGTCCTTGTAGCTCCCTTATTAAGTCCAAACCCACACCCATACCCAACCACCCTCACACATGTACACACAGTAAGTACCCTGTCAATACTATGTTTCTATCTGTGATTATGCATTTTCCCTTTGATAACTCACTTCTTAAAAGAGGAATTTATCCTCTCCATCCATACTACCTAAATTTCCTATTCACTGTTTTTTATGTACACTTCTAAATTTTTTTTTAAAAAGTCTTAGTGGAGTTTTATGAGAAAGTGGATACAGGTGCATGGATGCTATTGTTTTGTTTGCTGTTTTTAATGAGAATCTCAAGCCTTGTTTACAAATTAAAGAATACAAATAAAAATGTATTGTCCACCTCTCCCTCTCTCCCCCTACCCTGGCAAAATGTAAGCTTCATGTGGCAGAAACCCTATCTGTTTTCCCGCCACATTATGGCCTGTGTACCTGGTCTAGAGTAACTGCCCATTAAATAGTCATTGACCTAAATCCCTAACAGTCATCATGCTGTAAATATTTGTTCAGAGTTAAACAGAACAAGTCAGAAAAATGACCTTAAGTAATGAGGGCATTTATTGTAAGAATGCAGAAGAGGAGTAGAAGACCAGTCTTCAAAGAATCTTGTCATACAAGTTGTAGTACATTTGGGCCTCAAATACCAAACCTGGTCAGCTCTGGGGACTGGTTGTTCTGTCTCTAGTGGATCTTACTCAATCCTGGATCTATTGACCACTGGCTTGTATCCATTCCATACAACTGAAACTTACCTCACAAGTCTTCAATGATTTTCACTTTGCTGTATTCAGGGTACACTATTTGGTCAGTATCCTGGCTTCCTGTAAAATTTAGCGTAACTAACCACTGTTCTTGTTTGAAACTTTTTCTTGCTTGATTTCTGGGATACAGAATGGGTTTTCTCTTCTCTTAACTCTTTGTTGGTTCTTCTCTGTCCTCTTTATTGGCTTTTATTTCTCTGTCCCTAAAAATTTAGTGTTTTGTAGAGTTTTGTCTTTGACTTTCTTTTTCGTACATGCTCTTTCTGGGGATTCATTTCTATTTCGGCTCCCACCTATATGCTTATAACTCCCAAATTTCTCTCTCCATATCTCTATCCTAAGCTCTAGACTTGTATATCTCACTGCCTCCTAGGTCTTCTGGCTAAATACCCCACAAGCACTTGAAACTCTTAAAAATCTTTAGACAAATTCTTAAAACCAGAAACCAGAAGACTGCTTTTACTTCTTCCTTTTCCTTGTCTCCCATAGATCTCTAATAATAATAGCTACAGTTTACTTATATCTACTGTGGTTAAATTCTACACATGTACTAACCATAAATTGTCACAGCAGCCTTAGAAATAGGTATCAATATCCCCATTTAAATGCTTGGCATATAAATACTATAAATATATATGTTTGGATGAATGGATAAGGAAATAGGCTTGGAAAAGTTAAGGACTTGACCAGTTCAAGACAGCTAATCAGGGACTGAGCTGATTGTGCAATCAGCTTGATCTGGGTTTGAATTCTGCTTTTGTCCCTTACTAGCCAAGTAACTTTGTTGATGTTTTTAAAATTAAACTAATCACATTTCCCTAAAAGGTTTATTGTAAGGATTCAATACTTGTTATGTGAAGTTCATGGTGCAGTGTCTGGCACATTGCAGGTACTCTGTAGATGGTAATGCTATTACTTTCTTGTGATAGAATTTGCCTTGCAGGTATGTACTAATATTTCATCTTTTTTCTCTGTTCATTCGTATCTTCTTTAACATTGAATTTTTTTCTTCTCATTCATATATTTAACCATTTTGAAATTGCCTGAATTTTTATTTCACTTCTAGAGACTCTTTGATCCATACTTTGAATTCAGATTTCCTCTAAGGTTAAACAATCTTATATGACAGCAGAGATTGTAATGGTTCTTTTGTACTTAATTCAGTAGTCAGTAATCTTGTTTTAAAATTTAATGTGTTTTGTGCTGTCATATTATGCATGTTTAATTTAGGTTTATGTTTTAAATGTCTGATAAACTTTTATAAAACCTGTAACTTTTTAGGTTTTAAAACCATTTTTGTTACGTCGTATAAAAACTGATGTAGAGAAGAGCCTGCCTCCAAAAAAGGAAATAAAGATTTACTTGGGACTGAGTAAAATGCAGCGAGAATGGTGAGCTATTTTATTTTTATTGGAATTTACTTATGTGTAAGGAGTTATTAAAATTAGATTTGTAGTGGTTCAGTTCTGCCTTTTATTGAGAAATTATGTTTTGTGTTTAAATGGCAAGTTAAATAGTTCAATTATTTCAACAGAAAATCGATATTTTATTTAACCTTTGGGAAATTGGCCTGTATTTGAATCCTGTGCTTTTCCTCTTAATAGCTTTTCAGCTTAGGCAAGTTATATGACCTCAGTTTCCCTTCTGTAAAATGAGGATAATATTACTTAGTTTATCAAGATGATCTCAAGGTTAAAGGGGATAATATCACTGACACATTTGTTAGTTTTTACCATCAATGAAAGCAGTAATAACTATAATAATAACCAGTAATAATAAGATGAGTGAAATATCAGTGGTAGTGCATATTTCAAAAATAGAAGATGGAATGGTTTAATAAATACACGTAAAACAGGAAATTGATAAGAGGAGGCACAAGAAATCACAAATTAGGCATGTTAATAGTGTAATAATGCTGCTGAGAGGCAAAATATAGCTTATATAAAAAAACTAGATCACTTA